>NC_056751.1:665505375-665597875 GCF_019279795.1 Protopterus annectens | reverse complement strand
CTGTCATTATTTTCTGACTTCAATTCTTAATGCTTTGCCAGCGATTTACCAGAAAACCAAAATTTTATGAGGACCATACCAAAAATATGAGGCAAAATTCCGGACATTCTGCAAAAATCTGTAAAGTTGAGAGCTACTCTTCTACAGTGATCGTAAACCACTGTTTCTGTTGGCTAAGATGGTCTGGCCAAGAATCTCATTACAAATGAGGCCTGGGAAAACAAGCTCCAAACATATACAGCAATAGGAGAAGAGGATAAACTACATTAGATAATGGACTTGAAGAATTAACAAACTCCACCGAATACTCGATGTTCCAAATTGGTGCCCTCAGAAAAACAAGTGTACCTATTCATGGCACTAAATTCATGTGCTGTGACTGAAATATTTTATGTAGGCACTATTTCATTTAATTTCTGCTCAATAACTGAAGCTTAGCAAGTGGAAGAATAAAAAGTCAGAACTAATGCAAGAAACTCAGCAGCAGAAGTTTTAAAAAATTGTGTGTGTGTGTGTGTGTGTGTGTGTGTGTGTGTGTGTGTGTGTGTGTGTGTATGCGTGTGTGTAGACAGATTATTAGACACTTGCATGACATAATTTGGATGTTAAATAGTTCTCTCAACAATTACATTTGTCTATCTCTCTCTCTGTATGTATATATATATATATATATATATATATATATATATATATGTATATATATATATATATATAGATATATATATATACACACACACATACAAGAGAACGAGATATAGATATAAATATACATATATATATATATATATATATATATATATATATATATATATATATATATACATATACACATACAAGAGAACGAGATATAGATATAAATATACATATGGGTACATGACAACTTATTGAATAGTAGAGAACTGATAATCATAGTATTGAATGCAAAATCCTGAAATGTCAAAATCCAGAAACTTTACAATGTTAAACTCAAAATACTTACTAATAGCATACAAGTAATTACATATGTACGCTGTGCCAGAACACAGACAGTCAAAAAAAAAATATCATTCCCATGCCAGTGAAACTCAGAAACAGACACTAACATGGATCCAATGGGGGGATGACAGGGGAAAATCCAACTTAATGCACATGTTCAGCATTGTAACTTACAGTATATTGCTTTTCAGTAAGCCGACAAGTACCCTGTGTGTGTGTATGTGTGTGTGTGTGTGTGTGTGTGTGTGTGTGTGTGTGTGTGTGTGTGTGTGTGTGTGTGTGTGTGTGCGTATATATATATATATATATGTGTGTGTGTGTGTGTGTGTGTGTGTGTGTGTGTGTGTGTGTGTGTATATATATATATATATATATATATATATATATATATATATATATATATACCGCAGTGGTGGTGCTGCGGTAGCGTTGTCGCCTCACAGTAAGATGCTGTCCGGTTCGATTCTTAGCTAGAGCGTCTTCTGCGTGGAGACATGCATGAATGGACGTACCTTCGTTGAAGGTTGTGCGTCAGGGCTGGTAACTCAGCATGTAAAAATCAACTACCAATCATTAGCGGATCGGAGTTCCGCTGTGGCGACCCCTAACTGGAAAAAGCCGAAAGACACAAACATATATATATATATATATATAGGTTTACTATCATTTTACTGACTCACAGTTGGTCAAGTCATCGTATCGTCGACTCACTTCTGCAAAAAAATGTAATGCCGATTTCTGGTGTACCCAAAATACTTACCAAATTAGAAATTTCCTACCCCTCTGGACATTGGAACAAAAGTTAATGTGGGTCAAGAAGGAGGCGAGATTTTACCAGTCAGAAATATTGGTGTTTAGCATTTTCAGTGTTCAGGCTTTTGACTTGCCACAAACTGGAGTCGACCTACTGCAAGTCAGTAAAATGGTAGTAAACCGCATATATATATATATATATATATATATATATATATATATATATATATATATATATATATATATATATATATATATATATATATATATATATATATATATACATACACACGCACACACACACACACACACACACACACACACACACACACACACACACACACAGAAACACATACACACACACGCATACATATATATTAAAAGGTCAAAGTGGTTTCACTGAACTGCTGTTTTTGACAGGAACAGTTCATTCCTGATTAGTTGCTGTAGTGGCAAAAGTTCTGTGTGAGGTCATTGAACACCAAACTTAAAGAAGTTTCTCCTTTCCTCTACTGTTATGCAGTCTAGGAGTTGGTTCATTTAAGTTGCAGGGGGTGTGGGACATGCTGTGGAAAGACTGCTTTTGTGTGTTATTGTCTCCATTGACTAAACATTCTTTCAGTGTAAGTTCATTGACGGGATGTTAGTTTACATAGTGAATTTGCAATACTTTGTCATATCTGTCTGTATTTATACATATATATATATATATATATATATGTGGGTTACCGTTACTACATCGACAGCCCATTCCATCGAAACTGACTTCACCAACATGGCAGATCATCGACAACTGAAGAGCCGATGTTTCCCACATGGTAAGTAAACATTTGGCCATCAACTGTCAAAAACCACCAGCAAAATAAAGCCCCCCCACCCCCCCTTAATAAATATTACAACTCCGAGAATGCACTGCCGTGAGGGAAAAGGAAAAAATCAGATTGATGGCCAAACAGTGACTTACAGTGTGGGAAACATCGGCTCTTCAGTTGTTGATGATCTGCCGTGTCGGTGAAGTCGGTTTCGATGGAATGGGCTGTAGATGTAGTAACGGTAACCCATATATATATATATATATATATATATATATATATATATATATACACTCAAAACAAAAACACTGAGTATAATATACTTCAGCAAATGTGTTCAGAATTCAAGTACTTGAACACATTTAAAAATAAGTATCAAAACTTCTCAGAAAACTTTTAAAGAAAGTCCTTTTCCGCCTCCCATAATCCCTGCAATTTATATATACTAACTCCAAGATCACACTACAGTGGAAAACAGGGCACATACCCAGTTCCTACTGTACCATAATGTCACACATAATTCGATCACTGTTACTGGTCTTCTGTCTCTTCCAACAAGTAAATGTTTGACAACAACTGCATGACCTAGTACCTGGATCAGTAATGCATCAGTGGCCCTAACTAAGATGTCCCTCTTTAATATAACTCAAACCAGGTTTGTTCGGATAGCTAGCAGTGCTTTTCATGATAAATGACACATCCTTTAAGGTGGAGTCACATCATGAGTTGGTGGAGGAACTGGTCTCATGGTCTGACCTTGGTCCACACTTCTTCTCCTGGCTACCTCATAATAGACCACTGTATCTTGAGCTGGTATGTACAGGAGTTTAATTTGGATAACAGAAGATGATTGTTCACTTGTATTTGACCAGCTGCACCTTAGTGGAAGTGCAGATGATGATGATGATGATAATCCTATGCTGATTTTGTCAGTGGACAACACCTGTCTGATATCTGCAGTTGATCAGATTGCCCCATTACTTATGTGAGCTTCCTGAATGATTTACACGAGTCACAGAATGATCATGAAATCTGCATTCTAAGAAAGGAATGCCACATGCTGAAATGCCATGAGGTCTACACTTCTCCTTGATCACTGACTGAGGCTTTGTGAGCACTATAAGGAATGCCACATGCTGAAATGCCGTGAGGTCTACACTTCTCCTTGATCATTGACTGAGGCTTTGTGAGCACTATAAGGAATGCCACATGCTGAAATGCCATGAGGTCTACACTTCTCCTTGATCATTGACTGAGGCTTTGTGAGCACTATAAGGAATGCTACATGCTGAAATGCCACTGGAGGTCTACACATCTCCTTGATCGTTGACTGAGGCTTTGTGAGCACTATAAGGAATGCCGCATTCTGAAATGCTACTGGAGGTCTACACGTCTCCTTGATCATTAACTGAGGCTTTGTAAGCACTATAAGGAATGCCACTGGAGGTCTACACTTCTCCTTGATCACTGACTGAGGCTTTGTGAGCACTATAAGGAATGCCACATGCTGAAATGCCACTGGAGGTCTACACTTTTCCTTGATCATTGACTGAGGCTCTGTGAGCACTATAAGGAATGCCACATGCTGAAATGCCACTGGAGGTCTGCACGTCTCCTTGATCATTAACTGAGGCTTTGTGAGCACTATAAGGAATGCCACATGCTGAAATGCCACTGGACATCTACACTTCTCCTTGATCACTGACTGAGGCTTTGTGAGCACTATGCTTTTTATCAGATTTGTTTTATTCAGAGAAGTACAGTAGTGTAACACTAAATATTACTGTCTTACAGTGCTTGGCTCCTTAGTTTGATTTTCAGCTAGTTTCCTCCTCTTCTATGTTTGCATGTCCTCCCTTTGTGTCTGACTTTTTTGCAGTGTGCTTGAGTTTCTTTCCTGACTCCATAAACTTGCTATATGGGAAATGGCTCTCCTTCTTAGATGTGCATGTGATGTGAGTATGTGTGGAACTTTAGTACTCGGCTGATGTCCCATTTTGACTGCTAACATAGGCTTCAACTGTGCTGTGACTATCAACAGGATAAAGTGGGCGATGAAGGAATAAATGAAGTCTCTTGTAAGAAGTGAATGTTCTTGTGAGTTTATGACAAGTCACTGCACTCTAACTTATAAAAGCACAGTCACCAAAATGAACAAAGTGAATTGACATTTTATTGTACCCAAACCTGCCAGTAATTATTTAGTTGTGTCCAATGCATCCTTTTATGGCATGCTGTACTTTCCATGCCCCATTATTTAATTATTCCAGCTCTAAGGTCACTCAGCCTCAGAGAAAAAAGCAGACTCTTGCATCACTAGAACAGCTTAGGTTATGGACAGGTGCTAATCTGATCAAGTGGCAAATTACATACATACATACATACATGCAAATATATCAAGCACAGGCATTAATGCCTTTCTAGCTTGCCAGTATACCAAAACTCTTATTCTCATAGTAACTGCAGATTGTTCTTAGAAATATCTAAACTAATACTTGTTTTAATGTGATATGGTAGTCTGTTCCATGCAACAGCTGCTCTCTCAGAGAACCAGTTAGTACGCTTCTCATTCTTATAGAATCTTTTTAAATTTCTCCATATCTTTTCAATTTCTAATACCATGACATGAATGGACCCCAATTCCTAAATCAAAGTTCATGAAATTAGTATTGTTTCACTCTTTGATATTAGCCAGAAGTGCTCTTTGCAGCACCCACAATGTGCCAGTAATGACTCCTTTTGCAATTCGTACAATTGTAAATTCTTTTTTATAAGACCCGTTGCTCCTCCTACAACTGGAACTGTGTGGATATCTTTCTTCCACATTGCCCTCATTTCTGCCTGCATATCCTGATATTTTATGACTTTGTGTCTCTCTAAGACCCTGTAGTCACTGGGCATAGCAATTTCAGTAATCAATGCTACTTTTGTCTTCTTTTCATGGACTACTATAGCTGTTTTTTTCACATCTTTTTTTTTTGAACTGTTGGTAATGGATGATCCCATGTGATATAAACTTCATCATTTTCTGTGATGCTTTGTAGCTCTTGTTTCCAGTGTTTTTCAGCTACATTAGTATTATAATGGTTGCATAATCCCCAGTACAACAGTCTTGCCACATGATTATGCCTTTCAGTACACAATCCTTCTGCCATTAGTATGTCACAGCCAGCAACAAGGTGTGTGACTGTTTCCAATTCTGTTTTACAAAACCTACATTTGTCTGTTTCTCCCACATATTTAGTAGAATTTGTAAACCAACATGTACTCAACTATCTTGAGTCATTATTATTAATTCCGTCTCCTCCCTGTGCTATGTTTGGATCCAGTTTGCGCAGTTCTTTTTCAATATAATCTAATTCAATTCCAGTATCTGAGGTTACCTGGATATCACTAGGATGACTTGCCATCTTTATGCTTTATGGAGCCAAACTGTTTTGAATACGATTTTGTAAATATATTTATAATCTATTTTGTCTGAGAATTAGAATCTCTACACAGTTTATCAGTTTGTATGTGTTTACTCCTTCCACATCTTATGTATCTTTAAAAAGGTTTCCTATTATGCTCAATATGTTTATATAAAATTTCTTCAAATTTTTTCTTGATCTTGCCTCACACTAGGCCTAATTTGTTTGTCCAGCTTGTTTATTTCAGTTTTCAAAGTTGTAGTTTGACCTCTCTTCCAGTTCTTATATTTTTTGTCTGTCACCTTAATCAGGTATCTTATTCTTATGGAAATATACACTCCTGATGATGTATGCCTAGAACCTGATGTTAAACACTTTTTTATTTTTTTGCACTCAAACAATTTCTCTTTCAAAACTTTCCACATTCTATACTGCAGTTCTTCCACTGAAGAGATCACTCCAGTTAGTTTTACATAGTGACTGTTTTACTTCCATATAATCTGTAATTAATCTTCTTTGCATTGGTTTACATTTCAGTTTAGCAGAATTATCTAGCAACAAATTAACCTTTATAACCCCATGATCACTGGACTTCACTGGTGGGAAACACCTGACTTGAAGTAACAGTAATTTCTTTAGGAACATAAACAATGTCTAGTATGTTCCGTTCCGTGGTATTTGTTTACAGTCTGAAGCAACTGTTGTTCCTAAACCTATGTTGTGAATAATTTCTTTACTAATGTTGTTGAATCAATATTATGCCAGTCTGTTTCTGTTAAATTTAAGTCCTCAGCTAATATTATTCTTCCCTCTTCAATTTGTTTAAATGAATGGCACTTAGGTTTTTCAGGAGTTGGAGATTTACCTCATTCTGATTTGCTATCCAGGGAGATACCATCTGCTTCAAATTGACTGGCTAAGTTATTCTAGATTGTTGTTAGGATGTTTAGTCTAGCCAGCCTAACAAACTAGAAGGCATTTTCTACCTCTGTTATAAGATCACTTTTTTGTGCATATTTTTAACCTTGTTAAGTGAAAAACTCTACGCCGTACATGGTATTGCCACAGGCAGTTTGCTAAGTCTCAATTATCTCTGCTCAAATTTGCATAGTGTGGGTTTAGATTTGTCAGTTACTCTAATTTCAAGCATGGGATATTAAACACATCATATAGCATATAATGTATATGTTATATTATTTTCGACATTGTCATTAGGTACACTGTTGCATATTTTGTTTACTTTTGTGGTATGCTACTTCAACAAATTCAGTATACTGTGCTAAGGTCAAGCATAGCAAATTCAGTCTATTGTACTTAGGTCAGTGCACTTTAAAAAAAACATAACTGTTTGAAAAATTTAAACTGGAAGGCCCACCAGCACCCTTATGACTGAATCTTTTGTGGTTGCACTCATTAGAAAAAATTAAAATAGCTTAGGGAGCCAGTTTTCCCATAAGAAGGCACTTACTGTTTCCTGGTAGTTAACAATGTGGTCAGGAGTTAATCGTTAGCCGTGTTGAGAATCAGGAAGCAAGAGGAAGGAACTAGAGCTAATGAATTATGCATAAGACAAATTATGCAAATTTCACCCAGTGGCCAGTTAACCGTTCTATGGTCTTTATGGAAAATTGAGCTGATCTGAATACAGTTTTATAGTGTTCATTTAGGTTTTGCCTAGCTTTTTGTGGTAAAACCTGTTTTACCAACAACTCATACCATTTGCTGTACAAACTTTATTGTACTCAAGTATTACTTCAAGAACTATGAGGAAAATATCTCTTTTCCCTTCTGAGACATACATCTATATGGTAATGGTAGAATTATCCCCTACTCAAGACTTCCAACCCAAGTCCACACAGCAGGGATACGATTGTACAATTGTATAATGTTCACTTCATGAGTATAGCAAATTCTGGTACTGCCCTGCTGAATGCTAGGTGCTTAAAGAACAGAATGTCTGAGCTTTAGGGCTACTGCACCCACAAATGCATCCTTATTTTTGTAGTTCCAGAGACTTGCTTTCAAATAAAAGACAACATTACCTCCTTGTCATTGTACTGCACCTACTGTACATTCAGGACCACTGGGAACTGCATGGGTGTATCCATAATATTCTGGAACTCTACAAGTTATCAGATCTGAAAGTAAAAAGAATGGAAAAAAAACAGAGTTGCAAGGAAATTGTGGTACAGTGGGAATTGGGGAGTATAGCCCTTTCCCTACTGTAGAGCGATCTTGGAGTTAGTATACATGATTAGCAGGGGGTGTAGGGGTGCAAGGGGGGCTTGCTGCTGAAAATTTCTGTTTCTTTCCCATAGCTGTTTGTTGATATTTTAAATTTTTGATTTAGGGTCTTGACTATATGAGTTTTGACAATTTAAAAAAGTGACAAACTAAAACAGATCCGAAATACAGACCTGTGGAGGTTATGTTTTACAGAACTAGAAACAATTGCACAGATACCGCTCAACTGTCCAGATTTATGCAGAATGTTCACATTTTTCCTCATATTTTTGATTTGTTCATAATAAAATCTGTGGTTTTCTGGCAAATCACTTAGGATTGAAGTCACTAAATAATTACATAGATTTGAGTTTCAGCTTTTGTATTCTTCAGAAAAATGCATGATAACACAAATCCCGTTTTTCTAGAAATTTTCTAAGCTTATGAGAGCAATATTTAAAGTCTGTTCCTATACTTGGGTTTTTGTCTCCCCCATTATTTTAGGCTTTGTCCAGATTTCTTGCACTAAGATGTTGAGTGGTATGGTAGCACATCATCTCCCTGGGTGCAAATTTAGTTATGACTGATGGTCTGTATACTGAAAGGCACAACAATGTGGCAAAATAGTTGCATAGGGGATTGTGCCTGTCAGGGTAAGTTGAAAGGATGCAAGAAAGTGCAAAGATGAAGACTATGAATTTCTTTTCTTACTCGAGATTTTTATTCAAACCATCATTGGATCAAAAAGGTTGAAAACAAAACTCTAAAATTCACCTAACAATACGTAGAATCCTCATGTTTTTTGGGAGCCTAGCAGCTCTCAGACCTCTGGTTTCATTCAATTATTTACAGTAGAGTTATTACAGTGTAGTCTGGCCTGCTTTGGGTGTGTTGAAAGGATGCAAGAAAAAGATGTAGAATAAGACAAAATATGAGTAAAGGTTGAACAAAGTAATCTGGATGATATAGGCAGGCCATGACTGGGGGGGATCTGGAGTCCCTTGCCTATGGTGTCATTTCAAGGCCACCCTCAATATCATTGCCAGATTGTAACCCTAAATACCTGTTAGATGGTTTGAATTCATAGCAGTTATTCCAGCCTAAACCTTTATAGTATATACATGTAGTTTAGTTGCATGATATGCCAAATACTGCTATCAAAAATTATGACCTGAGCACCAGGCTGGACCTTCTATCCAAAGGTAATGTAAAAATTAACCGTTGCACTGATTTTGCTCTGACGTAGCCTTGAAGTATAAATAATCGAAGGAAGAAAATCATAACAAAAGAGAAGAATGATTTGATACCCGGCACCGAGGCCTTCTCTGTTGTAGGCAACAAGATAGTTGTTAGCTACAGCAGAAACAGAGATACATCTGTTTGGCCTGAGAAAATGTCAGTGTAGTCAAAAATAGAAGAACAAGCAGTTACCATGTGACCATCTTTAAAGACAGACTGCTACCCTTGTACAGAATCAAAACCAGTGATGTTCCAAGAGTGTGAAAATAAGTAAAGTATGTGCATTATTATTATGATTACCATTAGAAAATATTACACATAACTGTGATGTTATTTATTGGAGAAAACTAATGAATATATGCAGTATGTAACAAAGATGATTTATAATACCTGACTGTATATAGTATGTATGTGAATAAAAGAGTATCTGCTTGTGAACAGAGTGTGTCTGATGAGGTTTTTAAGTATTTTACATCTGTTAAAGTAACGACACAAAGTTAATTGGATTCTGTCACCCATAATTTTAATTCAAAGAGAATGTTACCCATTTGGTCAAACAGTAATGGGCAGAACTGATGTGTATTTACACAACATAATGTTACACTGTAATTACTTAAATAATTCATGTAATCAGAGGTACTGCACTAATGTCCCAGGAATACATTTCTGTTAAGTGCACATGCACCTCAGTGTGCATTCATAGCATTTCCTGTAGCTTTATTTTTAACATAGTTCCATGGCTGTCCAGTTTGGTGCACAGCTGGGTTGACTCTATGAAGAGTCATACTGTATATCCTCCCTGTGAGATGGTTTCCATGGAGATGTCTGCTTGTTCACATCCCAAAGACTGACAGACAGGAGAAGTTGTAGTGCTCCAAATTATCACTAATGTAGTGTGTGTGTGTGTGTGTGTGTGTGTGTGTGTGTGTGTGTGTGTGTGTGTGTGTGTGTGTGTGTGTATTTGTGTTTGTAGAATGAAGTGAATCTATGTGCATCCTGTGATGGACTGATATCATATCCGGGATTGACTCTTCCCAGCTGTCCATCACTTGCCATGATAGGATTAGGCTTTCTACAAGCTAGCTGAATGAATGAAGAGCACTTCCATCTTTATCAGCACACATCTTACATAGTACTTTATTGTATATCACTTTTTTCTGTTTTTCTATCAAACATCATCCCCCTCCTGGTGACCAGTCAGCCCATTTTTCCTCCAAGTGTCAGCAAGTAGAGGGCTATACCTGGCTAGACATATTAAAAAAACAAAAAACAAAAAACAAAACAACAGACAGAGATTCCTAACAAAAATAACAGTAAAGGTCCCAAGTGGAGGAACCTGGCTGAGCTGAGAGACCCCAACCAGGATGAATAGAACAAATGTTAAAGGGAGTAGCTTGAGAACAGAATGTGTTTTGGAAAGGGTAGTGAAGTCTGAATATTGACTCAAGACTTGAGTCAATATTCAGTCTTCACTCTCCTTTCTAAACCACATTCTGCTCTCAAGCTACTCCCTTTAACATTTGTTCTGTTTATCCTGGTTGGGGCCTCTCATCTCCACCAGGTTCCTCCACTTGGAACCTTTACTTTTTATTTTTGTTAGGAACCTCCTTGGGTCTCCCATGAAAAGAGGTTACTAGTCTAGTGGGACTAACCAAGTCACCAAACAATAAATAAATAAATAAAGGATTTGTGTGTCTTTCGGCTTTTCCCGGTTAGGGGTCGCCACAGTGGAACTCCGGTCCGCTAATGATTGGCAGTAGAGTTTTATGTGCTGGTAAATAGGTAAAATAAATAAATACATTTGCTTTTACCAAATTCTATCTGGGATTTAAATTTGTTTTCAGCATTAACATTGCGTCAGTGCATTGGCAGTTATATAAAAGCCATTATGGTATTCAAGTAAACTGTGGTGGCTTGACATCAGCCATCTTGGATGTTAATACAAATCTTTAGTCATCCCATTCATGGCTTGATGGTGTGGTATAGACAATGGTATAGTGTGATATGCCCTCCACTGGACCAGTAATCAAGGAGCCTCAATCCTCATCACTGGCACCTGTGGGGGGACATTCACTGGGAGGATAACAGCTACACACACAGTATTTCCAGAGGCAGCTCCCTGCGTCAAGCACATTTTCCCTTAAGAGCACACAGAGACCACAGTCAGTCCAGGGCTGGTTTCTCCCTCTTTCTTCAGATCCTCACTGGCACAATTATAGAGTTGAGATGTCAGCTGAGTGTCAAAGCCAAGGCCTCCAGCACCCTCTCTGTCCAGCCAGTGCTTTGTGTCCCTGCCGAAGTAGCTGACACACACACTCTGAAATTTGATTCACACGCACACACACACACACACACATACACACACACACACACACACACACACACACACACACACACACACACACACACACACACACACACACACGGGAAAGCCTGACACAGTTTAGTAGCTATGCCCCCTTCTGCCCAGACTACAAGGTAGTTATGACTGTCACCAGATGCTCCAGCCAGCTACCTTAAGGCTGTTCCAAGGGTACCCAATATATCGAGTGAAATTAATACTAATACAAATGGTAGTTTGACCAAGAGCAAGGCTATTAGGAGTGGCCCACACAGTGTCACCAAATAAATCTGCAAGTACTCTCAAAACATAAATATCTCTACAAATATCAGCCACAATGAAAGGTTTAAATATATTTAATAATAAATAATCAAATACATGAAAATGGAAGCCCACAGTGGTGCAGCAGTTAGCATTGTCGCCTCACAGCAACAGGTTCTCCTGTTTGATCCTTGGCTGGGGTGCCTTCTGTGTGGGGTCTGTATGTCCTCCCTGTGGTCGTGTGGGTTTCCTCCAGGTGCTCCGGTTTCCTCCCACATCTCAAAGACATGTAGGTGGATTGGACACTCTAAGTTGGCCCTAGGCATGAGTGCGTGCGTGTGCCTCCTGTGGAAGGTTGGGCACCGGGCTGGCAACTCAACACTGTAAAACTCCACTGAAATTCATGAGAGGACAGGTGATCTGCTGTGGCGACCCCTAACCGGGAAAAGCCGAAAGAAGAAGAAGAGTAAAATACATGAAAATACTGAAACTATGTTCACATTGACATTAGAGTTCAAAACCATAGGAAATACCTAAAATAACATTGAATGACAGGCTTGGACAAGTAAAGAAAACAGTATCTAAATTAAACTTCACTATATTCCTTACTGTATCTAAGGGAGTTACTATCCCCTATTTACGTAATAGAGCAAGGCAGATGATGTGGTGAATGGTGGGTCTTGTTGTCAGGCCCAAGACAGAATACAGAATGCTCTGTCTCACCAAGAGACGTCTCAAAATAATATCTAATATATTACTTCTGAGATAACTTGCAGAATGACATAACTTCTGGTCATCTGACTTCTAGTTCCAGTGCAAATCCCCATTGCTGGAAGCTGGCAGGACTTAGCACCTCCCTGTAAAAATGCACACACAAGGGTTTTTGCTCAGATCTGTGGTAGGTGCTGGAAGTCATAAAGCAATTGCATATCTCCTCCACACTTCCAGAGTAGTAATTAGTTCACCCCAAAGACAATACAGAAAGCCTCCTAGTACAGAGTTTGTGTCTCTGGCTGGATTGAAACCTGTGAGATAACATCTTTATGGCCTAGCCTGTAAAGTGATTTAATATCAGATATTTTTAAAGTTTGCTAGACTGAGGTTAACCTAACCTCAGTCCAGCAAACTTTAAAAATATCTGCCAGTTTCCTCTGTTAAAACCTATATATTTAAACAGTTACAATAGTGCATGTACTTTTCTGTTCTCTGCAGTAGTACACACTGTAGATGCATTTCAAACACAAGCACTTTACAAATACCTTTTCACCACAAACATCTGCAGAAATCAGTTTGATATACACATGACATACAGTTGTAATACATTTGTAACACCAGCATCTTGTATGACATACAGTTGTAATACATTTGTAACACAAGCATCATGTATAAATCAGTTTGCTATTCACAAATGACATATAATTAGTTACAAAATTCCAGCTAGCTGTGCTGGCAGTACCTCCTTTCGTCACATATGGTATGGACAATGGTATGGTATGGACAGTTCTAACTAATGGACTGCTCAGACAAACCACTTCTCTAAAATACTGTCTTTAATACTTACATTGTCTTTGCCGACATCACTGGCTCCACAAATGACTTCAGGACATTTTAATTGCCCATCAGCTATGATTAGGAATATTAAGTCATAGAAGTACCCACAGACTCATTATAAATATGCTACCTGGTATTGATGGGAATTCCCAAACATGCAGTGATTTTGTTATCAGTGCATGTTTGGTATGCATTGCAGTTTCTGGCTACATCTCCATTCCTACTGTCAATGCCAGACCACTGTATGAAAACTCAGACATGGGACTTCCTTTTATCTTCCCCAGATGCCCCTTTTATATAGTATGTAATGTTCTCATACATAACATAGCTGGAGCTACCATACTGTAAGCCCCTTGACATAAATTTCTTTAGCGCAGCAAAAATAGTGTATGACAAATTACTACCTCTATGTGATATGTTAGTTCAAATATCCATGACAGCATTGGGAAAAATCTGGCTAACTGTAAAACACCTGATATGTATTACACATTCATGGGATCCATATATGTTTCAGTTACTATGAAACTCCTGAAATGTAGCACATGTTCATGAGATACATACATGTTTTGATAACTGTGAGATCCATGCCTGTTTGAATAACTGTGCAACATTTAAAGTGTCTTACACATTATTGGGGTCCAGCTTGTTTGTATCAAAAAAAGAACAACATTTTTTAAATTATTAAGCAGATCCAATGATGATATCAACTGCATTAACAAAAAGGAGTCCATGAACTTAGGTTGGCCTATGAAGCCAAAGATAATTACAAATCCTTCTTTAGCTAAGCTAGAAAACTGAAACAGCAATACATTACATTGCACAAAATGTATTCATAGTGTGGCCTCCTATTCTGACCCAACTGACAATCCCAATTTCCTTATTAACGAATTTAGTGCCAGCTTCACCCCTGAGACTTTTGTTCAAAGCTCCAAAATATACAAATCCTTACTTCCCCAATAATCTCTAAAGATTATTTTCTGGAAGTGGTGACCAAAACCAAAAATACTTCCTTCATGGGACCTGACAATGTACCTGGTTCTTAATTAATAGTGTTAAATATGCCCTTGCAGACACACTCCTTAAACTGTTTAACTTAAGTTTAGCAACTGGTTTTGTCCTGAGTGGCGCACAGCAGTTTTGATGCCTGTCCATTAGAGAGGCCTTTCAAATGATATGGCTAATTACAGACCTGCCAGCCATAAAAGACGTGTGTATCATAACTGACCCCATAAACTGTGATGTCAGGAATCTTGTTAGACTTGATCCCCAACAGTTAGTTTTGTGAAAGTAAATCTGGTAAACTTCTTTGCAAGGGTTATAGAGACTGGAGATGGTAACTATGAAATGCACATGACATATCTTCACCTGGATAAGGCCTTTGGCACCATTATCCATACTTGCATCACACAAAAGCTTAATACATAAAAACAACCCATATGTAGAAAGATGGATAGCAAACTGGTTGAAAGACAGAACCCACACATTGTGAGTTGCAGATGTCTCATTAGAAAGTATCTAAGGTCTCCAAGCAGAGAACCAAAAACCTTTGGATAACAAAATATTGTGGTTGTTAAGTCAAGCAAAGTTTTTAATTCAAGTTCATTATTTTATATGGATTAGTTATTTGGGACATTCATTTTTATTTACATATTTGAAAATCTTGGAAGATTATGAGTTATTGTGCAGTTCCAGAATGAACTCACCTGTGTAAACTCTAGGCACACTAAAATATAGTCAAACTAAATGCTAAAAAGTGAAGTATCATTACTTTTGGTTGACAATTCATCATCTCATTCAACTGTCTAGATGACACACCTCTAAAAAATGAAAATTTAGTTAACACATTGGTACATGATTTGATAGCTTCCTCTGTTTTGACCGTCATATAACTGCTGTTGTAAGGAAATCCTTTTAATTAGCCCAGCTAATTGCCAAAAAATACAATCAAGGTCTAAAGAGGTAATCACTCCCTTATACTCAGTATTGATTAGGTCAATTAGTGAGTACAATTCAAACATTTAGAAAGACCCCACAGTCTCCTAACCAAAAAGATCATATGCCTAAGTTCCCTGAGCTACCAAGAGTGGCTGGAAGCTCTATCCCTTTATTCAATGTCTTATAAACTTTTGAGGAGAGATCTTAGTCTCTTCTACCTTGCCATTAGAGACCCAATTGTCCTGGACCTCCTGTTTCTCCTCAAGTCCAATATCTTCACCAATACTACAACCAGGGACCTTAATTTCAAAACCCACAAATAAATAAGACATGGCTGAGGGACAGGTTTATAACACAGCTCTTTCCAAATCTTTGGGATAAACTTACCATGCATGTTATGCAGTGTGACTCACTCTCTCTCTTTAAACATGAACCAGATAACTGGATGGGTATGCACAAACTTACTCCAGGACTGACCAGTGTGGTCCTCTTGGAGAAACGAGATTCTGTCTGAGGGAAGGTACTGGCAAGGCGTTAATGCTCGTGAGACTCAGTGGCCTTGGAATATCTATGAATCTATTACATCATGTTTGCTTGGGTAAATGTGTAGCAGTTGATGTGCAGTATATGCCCATGTGGCCCATGCTTGTTTGGGTAACTGTGCAATACCTAATGCGTAATACTCATTCTTGGGATCTATGTTTGTTTTGTTAGCTCTACAACACCTAATGTGTAATGCACATTGTTTGATTAGCTGTACAACACCTAATGTGTAGTGCACATTCATGGGATCTATGTTTGAATAACTCTGCAGAACTTGATATGTATCACATGTTCTTGGAATCCATGCTTGTTTGGTTATCTGTATAACACCTGCTTGTACCTGATATGTATTACATGTAGATGAGATCCATACTTGTGTGTTAAGCTGTACAACACCCGGTGAATAGTACACATTCATGGGATTCATGTTTGTTTTTGTTAGTGTGTAACACCTGATGCGCAGTACATGTTTATGGGATCCATGCTTCTTCAGATAAATGCGTAACATGTATTGCGCAGTTCAGATTTATGGGACCCATGCATGTTTAGGTAAGTATGTAACACACAATGCATACTAGACATTTATGGGAAACATGCTTGCTCAGGTGAGAGTGTCACATGTAATATATAGTACACATTTATGGGATCTGTGGTTGCTCAGGTAAGTGTGTAACATTTAATGTGTAGCACACACTTATGGAATCCATGCTTGTTCAGTTCAGTGTGTAACAGGTAATGCAGAGTACACATTTATGGGATCCATTCAGGTAAGTGTGTGACACATAATGTGCAGCACACATTTGTGGGATCTATGCTTGTTGATTGGTCAGGCTTCTCACATAGTAGCTGTGATATACCAGCAGCACATTCATGTTACTTTGATCCCAGATGATTGGTATCATATGAGTATCCCACTAGGAACAGATACCAATCCTGCAAATCTGTCTGCAGTGGACATGGATGTCCTTTTCCTGGACTGAAGACAGATGTCAGCAGCTAGTGACCTCTAACCAGCTTAGATCTTTCCAAAAAACAGATGATAGTTGGATTCTTTTGCTTCCTAGCTCATTCTAAGAGCTTCTCTGTTGACCTGAAAATATTTACATGTGATTTTCATTTGGCTTTCATAAAAACAAGTATGGAAATAAATAAATAATAATCTTGAACCATGTGTAGTGGGTCTCTCCGCACCATCCTGGATGTTATGCAGAAGAGCAGGACCAGCTGTGTAAAGTAAAGCATCACATGCTGATCTAATACTAAAAGCCGGATCAAAGAGGACGATCCCTTCAGCACTCATACTCATTTCCCTGTGTTTCCCTGGCGGCATGTTCGATTAATGCCTTTATAGACCCGTTCCACACAGCTGTATATTTAGTGGCTGTAGTACTGCCACACATTTTGTAGAAACGTACAGCAGCAGCAGTGCACCATGCCTAATGGCGACTTCAGTTCTGATACACACTGAGGCTGGGGTACCTTTAACATAGCCCCTGCTTATCTTATGGCCTAATCCATTCTTGTCAGTTACATGTCCACAATATGAAAAATTATCACTTGTCATTGTTGAAGGCCTGCTCTAGTTTTAGCCTGTCTATGATTTGGTGATGCTGGTGTTCTTTGCCTTGCACCATCTCACATGCCGTCTATATAGTACTATGTGCTAAGGATTCCTAAAAGAGCTTGATCCATTGCTTCCTGCGAATTGGCTTGTGCAGGTGCCACTATGAAAATCAGTACCAGAACAACCACATATATACAGAAATGATTAGGAAGTTCTTGGAAGAATCCTCCATTCTCATCTGTAAGCATGGTTGTGCCTCTAACTCTTGTGTTCTTCAGTCTTTATACAAGTTTGAGGTAGCATTTGGTTCTAGTCTATTAGCTTTCATGTCTTCATGTTTTCATTTGCTTGGCAAATACTTGTGCGGTATCTTTTGAAACTCTTGCAAGTTCTGCAAGTTCTGCTTTGTAGCAGAGCAGTTACTGCCCTTAGCTCTGCTTACAGGGTCTTGATAGTGTAGCTATTTAGCTCGATTTTTATTAGGAACTCTTTGAACATTTTGTATCACATATCTGCAATTTACATTTTTTTTGGGGGGGGGGGGCTCTGGAAATATCAACAATCCATCTGAATGATTTTACAGATATTTTATCTGGCACTATCCAATTGTTCAACTATCTCTATGTTTTGGAATCTGTTACTTTTACCAATATTAAAACATTTGTCATCCAGAATGTACTTGGCATATAGTCCAGTTCACTTCTGTAAATTTATGTTCGATGATAACTTTAAAAGTATCAATATTTTTTAACATACACAATTCTTTTAAATGTACGTCTGTGTTCAAATGCATGTATTTTCCTTATTGTTTAGGTATTTTTGTCATGTCAATATCTGTATATAATTATCTTTTAATACTCCAGTTAGTAAAAGTTGTTTTTGTAACAAGGCAAACATTTTATGTGTCTTTCTTTGAAAAAAACATTGCATATTTTCATTTGTGTAGCTAGCTACAAATTAATTAAAATACTTTTATGCAAATGTGTCTGCATTATATACGAAAATTAATTTTGCTTTTACACAATTAGTAAACAGAAATTCGCTATTTGCTTGTTTTTGGAACTGATTACTAGCCTGCCTCCTTATAAATACAAAAATGATTGTATATTGCTATTAATTTGATCACACACTGTTACATGAAAATTATTTTATGCTGCCTGTGTTATCATTACACATTAAAGTTGTTGAATACTAATCATTGTAATATTTAATCATTAGTAAGTTTATAAGACTTCTGATAAGTACATTTTGTAATTAGACTTTGTAAAGGGTCATAAACAATGTTAAATGACAATCATACTGTGTAATAATTAAAGTCAGTAGTTTGTACTGTAAAATCATGGTACAAAATTGTTTATAATAGAAAACATTTTTGAAAGCCTTTTTATGTGCAGTCACTTTTAAACCATTTTTGTTGTGGTTTTACTCAACTAGTCACTTAATCAACTTGTACTGCAAAAGCTTCTTTCTTGCCTGCTAAACTAGAAGACATTTTTTTCAATCTTTTGGATGATTATTTATGCCATTTTCTGTAATCAGAGACTGTTGTTGTACTTACGAGCTGACCATGTCACAGATTTCTTGCTTATTTATGTGTGAAAATATTGTAATGATGATACTTAAGCAAAATGCAGAAACAAAACTTGCACAAACATCCACAGGAATACAGTGGTCCTCACAGGAAGGAATGTATTCTTCATGTGTGCATGTGTCAATCGACACACAAAACAGTGAGGAAGAAACAAGAATGTGTGCTGTTAAGCCCGGTCCCAAATTACTACATCCATATTTTATGCATCCCAATTTGATAATTACATAGTCCACATTTGCAGCAAAAATTATTTGGTTCTTCCCTTGAAGCAGAAAACTTGAGTTGGACTTAATATGGAATGTTGCATGTTTCATTCATGTATTTTTAACTTTTTTAAATTTGTTAATTGAGTAAGTGTGAAGAGTCAGCCATGGTGGTGCAGCGGTTAGCATTGTTGCCTCACAACAAGAGGTTCTCCGATTCGATTCCTGGCTGGAGTGCCTTCTGTGTGGAGTCTTCATGTCCTCCCTGTGGTTGAGTGAGATTTAAAGACATGCGGGTAGGTGTGTGTGCCTTCTGTGAAGGTTGGGTGCCAGGCTGGCAACTCAACACCATAAAAACTCCACTGTCAATCAATCTGTGGACTGATGATCTGCTGTGGTAACCCCTAACGAGAAAAGCTGAAGGACATTGCTTCTTTGAGTAAATGTGAAGAGGAAACATTAGAAGGCAGGTGAGAGAACAACTGAAGACATTTCCTGTACAGAGAGAGTGGTGGAAACAGAAAAAAATCTTCCTGAAGAGTTTGCATTGGCTTGAGAAATAGAGTAGATCAGGAAAGCAGCAAACACAGCAACAGAAAAACGAAATAGCAACAACACACCAAACAGCCAGTACTTTTCTTCTCCTTTAATGTGAAATGATCAGGAAAGCAACTGTCTAATATAAAATAATTATCTGTAGGAGTAAAAGAAGGGAAATGATAGATTATGATTCATATCTGAATCTAGAGACAGAAGGTAAGTCCTCTGAGATGGCCAAAGTGTACAACATCTACCCCCAAATCAATGTATTTATGTTTCAGAGTAGAATGGAATGGAGCAGCAGGTTTTATTCATTTAAGTCATATTGAACATAAAGCAAATAAGAATACTGGGGCAATAAGGCTTTTTTAAAAGCCTGTGATGGCTAGTGTTACACTGTATAGCAGTTAGTTTGGAGCAACAGTTGTATTTAATTTGGTATCAGGAGAAATTGCATTGCAGTAGTTATTGGGGTGGGGTAGTGACCTTATTTTTATTACCTATGAGTCTGGATTAGGATTGCTAGCTTGGTGGGGTGTCTTTCTTTTACATTCTGCAAAAACTCCTGTCCATTTACTCTGGAGTACTAAACCCAAATATTCAAGGACATATAAACATAGGTTATAACCTGAAATCTACATTGTTGTATAATGTATTCATATACTGCTCTGCCTGTCTGATCAATAAATAATTTACAAGTTATACTGAATGCAGTTTTTGTTTTAGAACTAAGATATATGAAAGTACTGTTGCATTTAAGTTTTGCATTTCAGACAGTCATGAAAGCCAAATGACCCATTTTATAAAATCATGATTATGTTAAAAGTTAGTTTTCATAAGTACATGTAAACAAATGTTTTGAGTTATGCAAGTATGCTGGTTCATGAAAACTGTCAGTAATTACCATGTTGTTAATCAGACTAGCATTTTTTCAACCTTGTTTAGTCAATAAGACTTCTGAATGACAACAAGCTGATATCTGGTATCTGGCAAGTGTATTTCACCATTCCTTAGGTATAGGGGGTTTTGCCCCATACTCCTTAATGTATGTAAATGAAAATCAAGTTTCACAAAAATGAACGAAATCTAAGTCAACTGAATGTGAGAGGACTATGTGTCAGGAATCTGGACAGTAATTCCATATGCTGCTTTATTTAGTTTTTACTCTGTTCATACTAGGTTCAGTTTTTTAAAGTGACATATAATGCACCAGTGTATATGGCAGCATTGCAAGTAAATGAATGAACTTCACAGCTACTTAAATCCAGTAGGCACTGCCTTTTGTCTCACAGCCCATTTGAGACACACTGATAAGACCTTACTACATACACTGTTACATGCTTTTCTCATTTTTTCAATCGGCATATGCATTATACTACATAATGTGGTCAATTTACTGTATGGATCTTGCCACTGCAGATCGTGGGATTAATGTACACACCTAGTGGTCAGTAGTTTTTGCCTTCTGATTTCACACAGCTAAAATTCACATTGTCATGCATTCACCGTTGGGACTCCTGTGAGAAAGTCTAACAAGTAGTCCTTTGGGAATAGGTTTGCTACATCCTTACTGTCTCATTCAATGCCTCTCAACCTCATAGCACAAAAAATCTGGACAAATTCTAAAATAATGGGGGGACAAAGGCCCGAAATATGGACACATTTTAAATATTGCTCTCATAAACGTAGAAGGATGCTAGAATAACAGGATTTGTGTTAGCTTGTATTTTCTGAAGGATATGAAGGTCTGAAACTCAAATGTATGTCTCATCCTCAGTGATTTGCAAGAAAAGCACAGATTTTATGAGGAACAGACCAAAAATATAAGGCAAGAATCTGGTCATTCTGCAAATATCTGTACAGTTGAGAGGTATGTTAATGCATTCCCTGTTGTGCAAAATGCTCAGTAATGATTTTTTTTTTGTCATTTCTTTCAGCCTTTTGTTCCATGGAAATAGGTCTATCAAACATAAGGAACAGTGTGTTGTCACAAGTAAATGTGTGTCAGATGTGACAAAGCAGAATGAAAAGCAGAGAGACTGAGGTAAAAGCAGGTTGCTGTGTAAACGATTACAGTTAAGTAAGCAAGTTTGTTCTGCTTAAGCTGTGCTGAATAGTTGCAGATCGTTGAGTTTAAGGAGGGTCCGTAGTTGTTGTGTCTTTCAGCTTTTCCTAGTTAGGGATCGCCACAGCGAAACTCTGGTCCGCTAATGATTGGCAGTTGATTTTTACATGCCAAGTTGCCAGCCCTGATGCACAACCTTCAACGAAGTTACACCCATTCACACATGTCTCCACGCAGAGGAGGGTCTGTAGTACATATGAATAATGTGTTTGGGGGCGGCAGTGTACAGTGCTCTTTAGGAGTGAACAGATGGTTGCTAATGTACTGCTGAGTCACAACTAATGATGTTGGTGCAGCATGTAGCAATCAAACATAGGGAAGCACTGTGTAAACACAGAAATACTCCCACTTTCCAAGAAAACTTATCAATAAGATTTGTAGTTGGTATTGTTTCTTGATATAATCCTCACTATAGAAACCTAACCTTCTTTTGCACATAGTTGATAATTTATGAAACCAGTTAAAAAGTGCATGTCATAAATAGTATACATTCCTTTTGAGTACTTAAATGCAAGTATACAGGGGATTTGTGACAGCTGATTGAGTCACTGTTGGTGTCATTTCCAGTTAATTATTTATCCAAACAACACATTACAATATCTCTGTTTCATAGCAACCCAAACAACTACCAGGACTTGATTCCAGAAGTACAATTGTCGGAAAAAAAAATAGCTAGCTGTCTTTTTTCCAAAGGATAGCAGGTTAAGTGACAGCTCTTTATATATCAGGTAGTTTAGCACAAAGGAAAGATTAGCCCTATGAGCAACTAACAAGCTTTGCTCTGTAGTTCCTAGGTTTGATTCCTTCAGTCTCTGTTTACAGCATGGGCCTTCAAGTCACTTAATTAGGCAGGAGCTCCACAGTCACCCTTGAAAAGAAGCACTAGTATCTGACGAGTTTACTAGGTTAGAACTGAGAAACCAATAAAAACAAATGGAGCCGGTAAAAGTAGAAAAAACAGTTTTGGTGATCTGAAGAAGGTGAAGCATTGGTTTTACCGAAAGCGCTAAGAGTACACTATTTTTTCTGCTTTTACCGGCTCCGTTTGTTTTTATTGGTTTCTCATACGCATTTTAAGTTCTAAGTTTGTTTTTGTATTTTGTTTTGTTTGCGAGTTTACTAGGTTAACAGAAAAATGAAAATGCTCCATTGAGTCAAACTATATTTATTTATTTTACATTTGATAACCACGTAGATGGCCTGGCTACTGCTGTAAGGATACTTTTCAGCCATGACCTGAGCACATAGGCTATTACAGATGAAACTCACATTATTTAACGTGCTGAACATCACTATCCCCCCACCCCAACAATCATGGCGAGGTACGGGACCATTTTTTTACAGTTTATCAGGATTAATACTGAGACCTTGAAAGTCAGTGGCAGAACAGGTAACACATTCACCTTTGGTGTTGGAAGACTAGCAGGCTCTGGGTTCTATTCCCACTCCAACTGCCTGGATTTCTAACACAGAAATATACCATTGCTGGGGTGCTGCACTCCTATATGTGTGTTGTACTTTAGATGAGATGGTTAACTGAGGTCTCATCTGCATGAGTTGGTGGTAACTCAGGTGGATGTAAAAGATCCACAGCAGCTTTTGAAAATTGTAGTGAACATTCCCTGATGCTCTGACCAAATTTCCCCAAGTAGTACTATAAATGCCACCTTGGGTCTCCTCTAAATGGAGACTCCTAGCATAGTGGGATTAAACCGTTCACCAAAAGGATAAATAAAAATCAGACTCACATGAGAGAGAAAGTGCTGCACTCCTGAGTGTGCCATCCTTCAGAGAAGATGTTAAACTGAGGTTCCATCTGCATGAGTTGGTGGTAACTCACGTGGTTGTAAAAGATCCCACAGCACCTATTGAAAAGAGTGTGGGAAGTTCCCATTGAGATGGCCAAATTTCCCCTAGTATTATAAATAACACCTCAGGTCTCCCCTAAAAAGTGGCTACTATCCTAGTGGGACTAACCTAGTCAACAAAATGATATGTAAAAAATAAATAATTAGCAGGCTCACATAAAGGGGGGTGCACTCCTGAATGTATCGCCCTTCAGATTTGATGATAAATCAAAGCCCCAGTTACTTGCGCTGATGGTAACTCAGCTGGATGTGAAGGATCCCACAGTGCCTATCAAGAAGAGTAGGGGAAGTTCCCCAATATCCCCTAATAGCATAAATACCACCTTGGCTCTGCCCTGAAAAGAGGCCACTAGCCTAGTGGGACTAATCCAGTCAACAAAAGATAAATAAAAATAAATAAATAAATAAATAAATATAGTGACTGATGTAGCATCATACCATGGGTAAACAGTCTCCAGGACACCAACTGACATGGGTTTATGGTCAGAAAGATCTGTCAAATCAATCTGATCCAATTGTATGAATTGGTAACAAGTGACTTTGACAAGGAAATTTCAATAGGCAGTCCTACCTAGTCTTCAGCAAGACCTTTGACCCCATCTCATACAGTAGGGTTCATAGGTTCATAGGTGTGTACTAGGCTAATGGCCCTGGGGCTTTTACAAGCCTAACCATAGGATTACCCTGGCATAGTGCCACCCGACCTTAGTTTCCAGTGCCTCTGTCGAGTAGAGCCATGGAGTTATCCCTGGGGTGCATTTTCTGTTTCCCAGGTGATAAGATGGTAGGACAAAGAGTGAGGAATAGGACAGCTGCATGGTTGAATATGGTATGACACAGAAGGTTATAGTGTGGGGGGGTGATGTCACCACAGTTAAGAAAGTGATTACTGGAGTACCCGGGGGGGGGGATCTGTCCTAGTTCCAGTATTCTTCAGTGTGCTTGCCTCTGACATATCCAAGGGAAAAGAAAACAGAATAACAGGATCAACCTCTTCACTGATGACTCAAAGAAAGATCTGATGAAGGATGGGGGAAGATGCTAAGGAAAGGTTTGAAAAGGCTGAGTAAGTGGGAACATACAAATGTGGCTGTTGAGCTTCAATGCAAACAAATGCAGAATACTGCACTGAAGGGCAAAACAAGCCTGGTGTGAAGTGTGAGGTGGCATAGTGAAACTGATAGTAACAGATCAGGAAAGGTGGTATGGATAGGGGTCATCACTGGACTGGCCCATCGAAAGCTGAATGAGAAGGCAGTGGTGGCAGCAAATAGAATACTGGGGTGTATCTTTAGGGGTTTAAATTACAAAACCAAAATAATGCTTCCTATCTAAAAAGGTCATGGGCAAGTCACATACTAAGTGCTGCATGTTGTTGTACTGGAAGCCATTAAAGAAAGGGATATCAGGCTGCTGGAAGGAGTCCACAGGAAAGATTCCAGAAACATCCATCAGATGGAGATGAAAGAATATGACCAGAAGCAAAAGGTGCCAGACCTCTTATCACTTGAAACCAAGAGACAGGAGGAAGATAGTATTGGTATACAAAATCATGTCAGGAAGAAGTGAAAGGGACATCCTGTACCAAAGGGAAAGAGGAGGAGGTTATAGACAGAGATGTGGAAGGTGGAAATAACTGGAAGGATAGTAGAATGTTACATCCACTTAAAGCTGAAACTATATAGGATTACTGATTCCAGCCATCAAGTAACTGTTATGTAAACAGCTCTGACCCATGTCAAGCAAACATTTTTAATTGTTATCCTGCTGTCTCAGCTATGAGCTAGACTGTACAGGTGAATAGGCAGTTTATATATACCATAAAACAAGGCTTTTTAAAAGGCACTTGTTCTCTATTCTTCCCCATTTATATCTTTTCACGTCTTCACAGTTTTAATCCTCTTTTCTCTTTCATTTCCTCTAGTCTTCTTGTTTATTTCATGGTAATGAGTTCACATGTTTGAAATGGATTTTCACTGTAGGCCTAAAAACAAAGAAATGCAGCAGTAACTTCATAATTTTTGCTGACTGGTAAAACTGAACAGTGGCAAAGGAAATATAGGTAGGACCAGCAGTTGTAGAATTATGGTGGAGTCTTTCTAGCAGAAGATAAAAACAGAGCACCCAGACATGTTTTGAATTTCTTTTTTGGGGGGGAGCTATTTTAACTGACACAGTCCATGAACTGTCCATGATTTGTTTTTGTTGCCACAGAGAAATAATGATAGGTGAAGTAATTATTTTGATCAGTAAAAAATATACACAAGATGGGCAGTATTGTTTGGCTTTTTGGTTCATTTAAATTGTTCTTTTTTAAACCTCCTTTACTGGCATTCCTGCTCCTGCCATCTATTTGGAACACTGCCACTCATCATGCCCAAGACCACTGCCACTGATCATACCCAAGACCACTGCCATTGATCATGCCCAAACCACTCCATACCTCTCAGCCTCTTAGAGCAAGAAATCTGGACAAAGTCATACATAATGTGGGTACAAAGGCCCCAAAATAGGGACAACTTTTAAATATTGCTCTTACAAACTTAGAAAGTTGATAGAATAATAGGTTCTGCATTAGCATGAATTTTTAAGGGTATGAAGTCTAAAACTCAGATGTCTGTAATTATTTTCGATCTTCAATTTTTAATGATTTGCCACTAATTTTCTCAGAAAACCACAATTTTATGAAAAACAGACCAAAAATATGAGACAAAAATCTGGACATTCTGAGAAAATCTGTACAGTTGAGAGGTATGCCACTGCCACTGATCATACCCAAGACCACTGCCACTGATCATACCCAAGACCACTGCCACTGATAATATCCAAGACACTGACACTTATCATATGTAAGATCACTGCCACTGATCACACCCAAGACCACAGCCACTGATCATGCCTAAGACCACTGCCACTGATCATGCCCAAGGCCACTGTCACAGATCATATCCAAGACCACTGCCA
Organism: Protopterus annectens; assembly: GCF_019279795.1. Classification (NCBI taxonomy): domain Eukaryota; kingdom Metazoa; phylum Chordata; order Ceratodontiformes; family Protopteridae; genus Protopterus; species Protopterus annectens. The sequence continues at coordinate 665,570,977 of NC_056751.1, read as the reverse complement.
CTGATTATGCCAAAGACCACTGCAACTGATCATGCCCAAGGCCACTGCCGCTGATCATATCCAAGACCTCTGCCACTGATCATTCCAAAGACCACTGCAACTGATCATGCCCAAGACCACTGCCACTGATCATGCCCAAGACCACTGCCACAGATCATATCCAAGACCACTGCCACTGATCATACCAAAGACCACTGCAGCTGATCATGCCCAAGAACACTGCCATTGATAATACCCAAGATCACTGCCACTGATCATGCCCAAGACCACTGCCACTGATCATACAAGACCACTGCCACTGATCATACCTAAGACCATTGCCACTCATCATACTCAAGACCATTGCCACTCATCATACCCAAGACCAGTGCCACTGATCATGCCCAAGACCACTGCCAGTGATCATGGCCAAACATTCCCCATATACAGGGTGAGAGTAGATTTTAGTGAAGTGGTAATCCAGGCAGCCACCAGAGGATCTAAGGCTGGCCTCACCCCACACCCTTTACAGCTGATTAACACCCAGTGAACTGAAGGCCTGCTATGTAATCAGTGAAGCACATGTGTGCTTCTACACATATGCTTTTAAATAGAGTTATTTAGCAGAGCCAAGAATACATCTCTAGCCAGTGCACTGCTTGTTGTGAAGTATGTCCTCTAATGGGCATCAGCAATGCAGCTGACCAGACCATCTCCCAACCTCTACGATGGATGAATTGGTGCTGCTTCTTCACATCCACCTTTGCTAGTTGGTTCCTACAACACCCAAGAGACTAACTGATTCTTGAGTGTATGAGTCACAAGCAGGGCTTTAGATGAGTATGCATTGTAACTGAAGGTTAGTTGATTTAAAATGTGCTTATATAATGAGAGTTTAATATGCACTACATGATTGTGCTATTACAGTGCAAGAAATGCCTGTGTGGAAAAGAGTTACACGGATGTTGAAAAGCTTCTTTATTTATATTTAGGAAATATTTCTGGTAATGTAATACTTATTCGCTAAAGAAATGAATTTATGACTTTGACTTGCAATTTAATTGGATTTTTCAGGTACAATGGGGAACAGGGATGCAAGATATTCTGCCGGCTGAAGGTTTGGAGATGGGCGTTAACAAGGAGCTATATTTACAAAGGGCAGAGTCTGCTTTGAAATCTTAGAAGGATTTTGTATTAGCTGAAGATTGAAATGCAATAATGTTCATGGGGTGAATGATCTTGTGTTAAATGAATGGTGGTAAAGTAAGGGAGTGTTCACAAGAGACTGTTACACCTTACACAACACCAGGGTAACTATGAAAGAAAAGTTGCATTTGGTGACTTGTTAATTGATAAAGGGAAGAGGAAGGGCTGTAGCGATGAGAAAAGATATTTAAAACATTCAGTGAAATGTTGGCATGAACTGACTGTGAGTGTGTTTGAAAAATGAATAAGGTGAGTGAAAGATGATAATTTAAAGGGAAGTTTGAAATTAGAATCACCAAATATGTGGAAAAGTATATAAAATAATGCAGTAGTAATAAAGCTGCAGCGGTTACTGTAAGTGAAATTATTTTATGGGAAGAGAAAAAATGTGGATACTTGTTATTTCAGGGTCAGAGTACGCAATGAGGGGGTAATGTAATTACAGAAAAATATATGCAGTTTATAGATAAGAAACTCAATGTTATGAAGAATGAGGCAATAAGAACCTCAATGTTATGAAGAATGAGGCAATAAGAACTTACCTAAAAACAATGATTCTAGAATAATTTCCCAAAGGCAGGATTATGAAGGGCCCACAAAGTGCCCAAGTCCTATACCCGTGTATACTATACATCTAAATGCATGAAATGCCAAGATTTGAAAACATTGTAGCTTGTAGAAGCAGTGACATATCATGTAAAACACGTTTACTGAAGCTGAGAAGCAAGAAGTAAGAAACAAAATATGTGGACTGTTATACAAATGTGTAGGCAGAGGGGCAAGTCCCCTCCAGTACCCCCACTTGCTGGACTTATGTATTCTTTCTTGGATTTTGTACAGACTCAGAGAAACTATGCAAACTTGAAACTCCACACAACAAAGAACTTTCTTCTAAAAGGTCATGTGATTTGGGAGTTAGAGTGGAGATGCAGGGGGTAATACTGACATGCAGGGAATTTTTTCATGTTTTTGCACCTTCTCTCACCTTGCTTTTAGGCTTCCTTCTCATCATCCTGTTGACCCCATGTGCTCCTCAATTCCAGGGCAATAGGCAGACCATTTCTTCCCCTGCTGAGACAAGAGCCCTACAACCCATTGTTTACCCTGACTGGGGCAAGAGCACTCCAGTCTATTCATTCCCAAGTCAGAGGTGACAGTGACATACCAGCAGGCCATACCTTTCAACTTCTTAGTATAAGACATCTGGACAAAGCCTAGAATAATAGGGGAACAAAGGCCCCCAAAAAGGAACAAATTTTAAATGTTGATAAAATAACAGGATTTGTGTTAGCATGCATTTTTCTGAAAGATATGAAGTCTGAAACTCAAACGTATGTCATTTAGTGACTGCAATCATCAATGATTTTGCCAGAAAATTTCAAATTTTATGAGGAACAGACCAAAAATATAAGGCAAAAATCTGAGTATTCTGTGAAAATCTGGACAGCTGAGAGGTATGCAGTAGGCTGGTATTCACTGTGAGGTGGAGCCCCACCCTAACCCCTTCATGGCACCTGGGAATTTCCACATAAGTGATATTATTATAAGGAAGCTGCCAAGGGCAGACCTTTGTCCACCCCTCCCTGATGCCCCCAAATTGTGTGGCATGTTCTTCCCCTTAAACAGTAGAGGTCATCAGTGCAGCAGAGCTATCTACTTCCCTCCTCCAAAGATGGGCGAGCTGATGTTTACCTCTAATTGCAACCCTCTTTGCCCAACCCTTCCATTGCCCAAGCCATTAACCTAACTTGAGTTGCCTGGGGCACAGACAGTGCTTTTTGTTATGAAGTGGGGTGAGGTGCAAAGTATTTTCCTGCTGCATTTAGCACCTCTTTTCTTCTGATGATGTGTGAGATTAACTACAGAACTGTTTCTGACCGAACCTCTGTTTATGGGTGATTCTGTAAGAGGATCAGTTGAAAGAAGAACAACTTGAAAACTAATGAGATTAGTGCCATTTTGTCTGTTATGGCTGTAAATAGAGTAATTTGTGCTACCCTAAGCAGAGGACTATTGTACAACAAAAATGTCCATTTAGGTTCTGTTCTGTTCAGTACAAGAACGCTAAATTGTCTTAATTGAAGACACCCAAACAGGGAGTTCTTGTTGAAAGTCCAAGGATCCCAAATGTGATTTACAGAGCAGTGAAATAAGAAGTGTGAATATGGTACAGTACATATAAAGATCAATGTTAACGTACCTCAGAATACTTCCTTTACCCCAGAATAGAAGATGGAAAAATACATGTTAAAACCAGGTTTTCAGTACCTTAGAGTATTCCCTTTACTCCTGAGTACAGTGATCTCAGAGTTACTATATGTAAGTGGCAGAGGTGTGGGCAGCATGAGAGCACAGACCCCACAAATTGGGACAACAGAGGGAAAACCCTGCAAAAGTGCTTTAATGGCATTACAGCAGAGTTTGAAGTTCACTGTTGCTGCTTGGCAATCATACTTTATTTTTTGGACCTCTTGGACATCTTCTTACCAGCCCGTCCCCCCAGTGTCTCATGTCCACACCAGGTCTACCAACCATTCTCCTACCCATCCAGACTTCTCTGGTGTTGTTAGGGCCAGTCATAGGTTCATAGATAGGTACTAGGCTATTGGCCCTAGGGCCTATATAAGCCTAGCCAAAAAGATACCCTGGCTTTCGCCACCCAAGAAAATTATTTTCCTGTGCCCCTGTCGAGCAGACCCACAGAAGTGATCCCTGGGGTGAATTTCCTATTTCCCATCCAATCATCAAGATTTTTCTTGAAGAGTGCTAATGAGGAGCTTTGTTTGATACAGATAGGTAGTTTGTTCCAGAGTATGGGAAGTCTCTGGGACAGGAATCTATCCCTCCAGCATGTTCTGTTTATTGTGGTGACAAGGTTTAGGTCCCTAGAGTGTGTAGCTCAGAGGGATTGGGATTTCTTTAAGTGGAGCATGTCCAGCAGCTCTGGGTTTGACATAGCTTTGTATGTTAGGCAGAAATCGCCTCTGAGTAGGCAATATGCAATGGAGTAAAGCTGGAGTTTTTTGAGACGGTCTGCATAGGGCATCTGTTTGAGGCCGGTAATCCTCTTTGTGAGGTATTTCTGTGGCCTTTCCAGTTGTTATAGATGTCTTGTGAGGTACATACCAAAAGGGGCGTTGTACTCTATAATGGGTCTAATGAGTGATGAGTAGAAGGGAACAATGACCTCTATAATGGGTCTAATGAGTGATGAGTAGAGGGGAACAATGACCTCTTTTTTCCTGGATGAGAAACTTTTTGTGATGAGGTGTGCCACGTAGAAGTATTTCCTGACTACTGTGGCAATGTGATTATCAAAGGAGAGACTACTGTCCACCTGTGTCCCAAGGTCCCTTATCATACTTTCGGTGTTAACTAGACTACTGCCTATGTGATAGTTCATGGGTACAGAGTTTTTACCAAAGGGGATGACAATGTACTTTTTGGCATTGAGCTTGAGGCCATGGCTTTGACACCAGGCATCTGTCTCAGTGAGGCCCTTTTGTAGGATGTCCACATCGGTAGGAGTTTTGATTATGGCTCCTAGTTTGCAGTCATCTGTGAACTTCATTAGCCAAAGAACTTCTGTGTTAGCCTGTACTTTAGAGAAGTAGATACCAAATAGGAGAGGACCCAGAACTGAACTCTGTGGTACTCCACTTGTCACTGGTCTGAAGTTGGATTTGGAGTCTGCTACTTTCACAGTGTGGGTTCTGTCAGTGAGCCAGTTGGCAACCCATCTTGTGACATAGGGATTTATACCTAGTTTAGTCAGTTTATCTATAATTCCAGAGTGGGGGATGGTGTTGAAAGCCTTGGCGAGATCTAGATAGGCTGTGTGATCCACCTTACCCTCGTCTACAACTCTGGTGACTGCTTCAAAGAAGTCTGTCAGGTTTAGGAGACTTGATCTGCCTTTTACAAACCTGAGTCCAGAGTTTGGAGATTACCAATGTCTTTGTTTATAAGTTCCATGATGATACATTCCATGGCCTTGCAGACCAGGCTCGTCAGGCTAATGGGGCAGTAGTTCCTGGGGTCCGTAGTTGCTCCCCCTCTGTGGAGTGGGATAACCATCGCTGTGCGCCATTCAGTGGGCACAAAGCCTGAGGTGAGGCTATGATTGAACATGGTACTTAGGTGGGGTGCCAGTTTGTTCTGTAGTTCATGTAGAACGCAGCCTGGGATATTGTCAGGTCCCATGGATGCTGTGTTCTTGGCTTTGGAGAGTGTGGTTTTTAACTGTGCAGCCATGATTACAGGAACTTTGCCTTCTTCCGGTATAGAGATGAGTTGTTTATGGGGTGAGAGGGAGGGTAAAGTTAGCACTGAACCTATCTGCCAGGATGTAGTAATAAAAGAAAGTCTGGGCGACTGGACTTTTTTCTGTTGGAATATGCTCGATTTACAGCAGGCATGCTGGCAAGGCTGACCAATCAGCATGCTCGTTTTTGAATGTTAATGGCCAGTCATTGTATAATGTAGCTTCAATTACAAGCATAGCACCCCCCCCAACCTCAGACAGTGCATGTCTGTAGATGGTATACACTCTCACTATGGGCAGAAAAAAAATCTGAAATGTCAATATTAAAGGAAGAATTCAGTAGCTAGTCAGGCATTCTGAAAAAAAAAAAATAAAATAAAATATAAAAATAGTGCAATATTCCAGCCACAGTAAAACAGGAAGCATTAAAATGTATTAAAGTAACAGTGAATGCTTTTACTCTTATAAAGCAGTGACAGCATCATCAGGGTCTTGCCATTCTCCATATTGTACAGCATCACCAGGCTCTTACCATTCTCCATATTGTACAGCATCAGCAGGCTTTTACCAGTCTCCATGTTGTACAGCATCAGCAGGCTCTTACCAATCTCCATATTGTACAGCATCAGCAGGCTCTTACCACTCTCTATATTGTACAGCATCATCAGACTCTTACCACTCTCCATATTGTACAGCATCATCAGGCTCTTACCAATCTCCATATTGAACAACATCACCAGGCTCTTACCTTCCCTATATTGTACAGCATCATCAGTCTCTTACCAATCTCCATATTGAAGAACATCACCAGGCTCTTACCTTCCCTATGTTGTACAGCATCATCAGGCTCTTACCAATCTCCATATTGTACAGCATCATCAGGCTCTTATCATTCTCTATATTGTACAGCATCATCAGACTCTTACCCATTTCCATATTGTACCGCATCAGCAGGCTCTTACCAATCTCCATATTGTACACATCATCAGGCTCTAACAAATCTCCATATTGTACAGCATCAGCAGGCTCTTACCCATCTCCATATTGTACAGCACCACCAGGCTCTTACCTTCCCTATATTGTACAGCATCATCAGGCTCTTACTAATCTCCATATTGTACTGCATCACCAGGCTCTTACCAGTCTCCATATTGTACAGCATCACCAGGCTCTTACCAGTCTCCATATTCTACAGCATCATCAGGCTCTTACCATTCTCGATATTGTACAGCATCATCAGGCTCTTACCATTCTCTATATTGTACAGCATCATCAGGCTCTTACCAGTCTCCATATTATACAGCATCATCAGGCTCTTACCAATCTCCATATTGTACAGCATCACCAGGCTCTTACCATTCTCCATATTGTACAGCATCAGCAGGCTGTTACCAGTCTCCATGTTGTACAGCATCAGCAGGCTGTTACCAGTCTCCATGTTGTACAGCATCAGCAGGCTCTTACCAGTCTCCATATTGTACAGCATCAGCAGGCTCTTACCATTCTCCATATTGTACAGCATCAGCAGGCTCTTACCATTCTCCATATTGTACAGCATCACCAGGCTCTTACCAGTCTCCATATTGAACAGCATCAGCAGGCTTTTAGCATTCTCTATATTGTAAAGCATCATCAGGCTCTTACCAGTCTCCATATTGTACAGCATCAGCAGGCTCTTACCAGTCTCCATATTGTACAGCATCAGCAGGCTCTTACCAGTCTCCATATTGTACAGCATCAGCAGGCTCTTACCAGTCTCTATATTGTACAGTATAATCAGGCTCTTACCAGTCTCCATGTTGTACAGCATCAGCAGGCTCTTACCATTCTCCATATTGTACAGCATCACCAGGCTCTTACCATTCTCCATATTGTACAGCATCACCAGGCTCTTACCAGTCTCCATATTGAACAGCATCAGCAGGCTTTTAGCATTCTCTATATTGTAAAGCATCATCAGGCTCTTACCAGTCTCCATATTGTACAGCATCAGCAGGCTCTTACCAGTCTCCATATTGTACAGCATCAGCAGGCTCTTACCAGTCTCTATATTGTACAGTATAATCAGGCTCTTACCAGTCTCCATGTTGTACAAAGCACAAGGATTGAAATTTCATAACATAATTTATAACAAACCAAGGAAATAATCAGTAAAAACACACAATTCATTAAGTAGTAATTGATTCTTAATCAATAGACAACATTTTTAAAATTATTGAACAAATATGTTTAAATTCTTTTGTTTTTAAGTTACATTTAAAATTTACTGCATCGTTTAATCATGGTTTTCTCTTTGCGTCAACTAAACTGTCAGTTATATTCAAAGCAATCTAAAGCAGTCACTGTGCAAACTCCTGTCAACACTAGTTCAACACATTCTAGTCCACAAATGTAAAAAGTTTGTGTATGATACATTCTATGACGTCTGGGTAAAACACTATATTTTTCTTTTGTACTACATAGATGTGTTCATAAATTCTAACACAATTTTCTAAGAATGCATCCTATGTAAGACACTGAATGCACACTGTATTTCGTAATGAAAACACCTGTACCTTATTAAAAGTGAAATGCCCTCTAGGGCTGTATGTTTTATGTGTATTATGACAATGCAACCAGAGACTGATAGCTACATAATGACACTGGGTACACATACCTCATGAATATGCACCATAATCTTTGTTTATATGTTTCTACAACTTTAGCTAAGTGCACTGTTTAGAAACTGACCATGTTCACACTTCTCTTATTGACAAATACAGGTCTAATAAGTAAAACACCCACCATTCCTTCATATAACCTGAAAGTGTTCAAAGTTCTTTCTGTGATACTCTTGATATGGCTAATGAATCATTACTTTTAAGTCAAAATGATTGCCATGTGTTAATTGGCCTTCCTTTTTTGTTCAACTTCTTCCAAATGGCAGTCATCTTATGACACATGAGTGGAGTAGTTGGTGAGTCACTGTGAAATGGGTTTGAAAGAAAGAGGCAGAGAAAATGCACATTTTTAGTGATGATTTTATTCATTGTTCTAAATGATTTGATGACGTTTTAGTTTGTATGTTCTTGCAGTCTGGGCATTGGTAAGTCTGAAGTTCCCATTGTTTTATAGGAGCAAAAATGCTTGTTACTTTAATAAATGCATATTTTTAATGACTTAATCTGTCTAAATTACTTCAGTGTTTATTAGGTTTTCAGTGTCATTGCCCACTGGTGTTTCTGATTTGTATTTACTTATATAATCTGAAAAAATTAACAAAATATAAAACCATAAACTCTGAGAAATGCACTATTTTTTCATTCTTGCACATCTAACACATTTCATTGCATAAAATAAATAAATTATTTTTAAAAAGGTATACACTGTAGAATATATGGAATATTCCTGCGTACACCATTGCTTCAGATAGTCATATGGATAGCTCATTCTAGAATGTACGACACTGAGGACACAGACGTTTCAGTGATTTTACCTCTCCGTGATTTTGACTAAATCTGATAATCTGCTTCTCTTTGGCCACAGGTCTAGCCTTTCATTACTCCCCTCACCACACCAGAAAGACATAATACAGGCTGTTTGGACTTTATATTAGGAAACTGGCTATGTCAGTGCTCTGGTCTGTCATTACACGGGAGTTATGAAACTTGTAGATCATTTTCCTTTCAAAATAGTCTTGTTTAGTTTGCTTTCTTCCTTGTAGTTGATACTTACATTTCTGTACTCCCTAGACCAGATTAAGAACTTTTCAGTATATCAATGCATATTCCTTTTCTTTTTTAATCAGAAACCTTTAACTGCTTTGGGTTGTTCTATACTATCCTAAAGTTTGTGTAATAAAACTGAACCACTTCCATCCTAGAATTACATGTTAACTGTATAGGTAAAGATAGATTAAATTGGATAAGTAGCTTGTCCAGTTTAATTAGCTCTTTTGATTTCTTGAAGGGGTGTTCATAGCAATCTGTCCATTTCCATTCAGACATCTTGAAGTAATATTTCCAATGCATGCAATTCTTTCAAGATGTTCCATGGAGACTCATGGTAGTAATCTATCAGTTCTACATATAGGTTCATAGGTTCATAGGTGTGTACTAGGCTAATGGCCCTGGGGCCTTTACAAGCCTAGCCCATAGGATTACCCTGGCATAGTGTCACCCGACCTTAGTTCTCAGTGCCTCTGTTGAGTAGAGCCACTGGAGTGATCCCTGGGGTGAATTTTCTATTTTCCATCAACTCATCAAGATTTCTCTTGAAGAGGGTCAGCAAGGTGCTCTGCTCGACATGTATGGGAAGCCTATTCCATAGCATGGGCAGTCTCTGGGTTATGTCCCTCCAGCATGTTCTGTTGATTGTGGTAATGAGGGTGAGGTCTCTGGAGTGTGTGGTGGGGAGGGATTGGGATTTCTTTAGATGTAGCATTTCTAACAGAGCTGGGTCAGACATGGCTTTCTAAGTCAAGCAGAGATCGCCTCTAAGTAAGCGATATGAGACAGAGAATAGATGGAGTTTTTTGAGTCTGTCCATATAAGACAAGTGTTTAAGGCCTAGGATCCTCTTTGTGAGGTACTTTTGCGGCCTCTCCAGTTGTTGCAGGTGTCTAGTGAGGTACATGCCAAATGGGGCATTGTACTCAATGATTGGCCTAATGAGGGAAGAGTAGACAGAGACAATGATCTCTTTCTTCCTGGATGCAAAACCCTTAGTAATGAGATGTGCCATATAGAAGGACTTTCTGACACAGTGGCAATGTGGTGATCAAAAGAGAGGGTGCTGTCAACCTGTGTTCCCAGATCTCTTATAACACCCTCTGTGTTCAGTGGACTACCACTAATATGGTAATTCATGGGAATCGGGTTTTTCCCAAAGGGTATGATGACACATTTTTTGTCATTGAGCTTAAGGCCATGGTTCTGATACCAGTTGTTGGTCTCAGTGAGGCCATTCTGTAGGATGTCAACATCACTTGCAATCATCTGCAAACTTTGTCAGCCAGAGTCCTCTCGTGTTGGCCTGGACCTCAGAGAAGTAGATACCAAACAGAAGAGGACCCAGGACCAAATCCTGTGGGACTCAACTCGTGACTAGTTGACAGTCTGACTTGGAGTCAGCTACTTTCACACTGTGGGTTCTGTCTGTGAGCCAGTTTGTAACCCACCTAGTGATATAGGAGTTTATGTCTAGCTTAGTGAGTTTTTCTATGATTCCTGAGTGGGAAATGGTATCAAAGGCCTTGGCCAGATCAAGGTAGGCTGTATGAACCACCTTGCCTTCATCCACAGCTCTGGTGACCGACTCAAAGAAGTCGACCAAGTTGAGCAGGCATGATCTACCCTTCACAAACCAAACTGTGTGGGATCCAGAGTTTGGAGATTCCTTGTTTATTAGGTCCATGATGATGCATTCCATAGCTTTGCATATCAGACTCTTCAGGCTAATGGGGCAACAGCTCCCAGGGTTTGTAGTCACTCCTCCTTTGTGAAAAGAGATGACTGTAGCAGTGCGCCATTCGGTAGGGACAAAGTCTGAGGTGAGGCTGTGATTGAATAGGGCACAGAAGTGAGGTGCCAGTTCACTCTGTAGTTCATGTAGAACACAGCCAGGGATATTGTCAGGTCCCATAAAAGCTGTATTCTTGGCCTTGGACAGTGCAGTTTTAACCTGTGCAGCAGTAATACTGGGTGCCTGGCAATCTACTGGTATGGTGATTGGTCCTTTGGGGGGGGGGTAAAGTTGGCACTGAATCTGTCGGCCAGTATATTGGCAATATCTGTTGGCTCAGTATAGGAGGTACCATCCATTGTGCAGTAGCTCAGAGGAAATCTGGGTATTGCCATGGAGAGTCTTTACATAACTATAGAAGGCCTTGTGGTTGTCTTTACTAGCTGCTGCAATTCTGTTTACATAGCTGGCTTTAGAGGATTTGATGAGGGATCTCAACTTTTTGTTGAGGCTGATAAGGAAGTTTTTCCAGTCTTGGGACTTCACCTTATTCCGCATCAGTTTTCTCTTCTGTTGTAGAGTTTGTTTATGGCAGGGGACCACCAGATTGGCTTCCTTTTTTGGAGGAGAGCGTTTAGGTTCTATTGGATATGACGAGATCCATGCATTTGTGTACTGGTTGGTACAGTGCATTGGTGTATGATTCATCGGTCATGCAACTATTCTCAATTTGCATGGGTGCTGTGAAGTTATCCACCTCTGTTTTTAGGAGCCCAAATTTAGCTTTGGAGAAGTTTTTCATGATGGTTACCTTTGGGAGGGGGCGGGGTGGGGGTGGGAGGGATGTGGATTTCCAAGGTAATTAGTTTGTGGTTGGATCTAACCAGGGAGGAGCCGACTATTGGTGTAGAGCAACGGTCGCCCATATTAGTAATGACCAGGTCATATGATGCATTATGAGGCCTAGGTGTGTGTAACACAACGTGTGACTCATGAATGAATTATACATTGTAATTATGCCAGTCACATGTCTACTGTGTGTAATTTTTTTCTCTGAAAAGTTTACCTTTGTGCCAATGTTAGCTAAATAAATCTCTCTTCTTCTAAGCTGTCCAGGACCCTCTGTAAGTTCTCTAGATGTTCTTTGTTATGCAGCATCACCGAAATAGGAATAATTATAAATATTTTTTTATGGAAATCATTGGTAAAGTGAGTCCTGTATCCAACTCCATGTTGCATTTTTCTGCTGCCGTTTCTAGATTTTCCAAGTAATGTCTCTGCTAGTTCAGTGTAATTCAAACACATTAAGTAAGAATGTTAATTTGCTGTTTGCATTCATTTTGCCAGGCCATTCCTCTATTTCTTCTTCATCTGTTTTATAAACATTGCACTGTATGTCTCAGTTTAATTAGTACAAGTTAAAAAGGTTTAGAAGTACAATTTTGGTGTTAATAATTAGATTTCATCCATCCTCATTATTTTTTCATGCAGAATGATACCAAAACATCTATTTTAGAACATTTGAACAGGCTGTACTTTCACTTACTATGCAATAAAGAAATCCATTTAATTTTTATATGGCTGTTAAACTGTAGGGTGACACATTGGCACAGTTATTATGATTCCTCAGTGTCCATACTACTATAGTTTGGTTCTTATCTGTGGTGCCTTCTGTCAGGAGCCTACATGTCCTCCCTGTTTTAATGTGGCTAAGTTTGTTTTTATTGTTCGTTTTTTACGTATGAATTTTAGCTTCACCTTGACTCTTGGATTCTTATGTTTAATGTGGCTTTTTACCAGGAGCTTCAGTTTTATCCCAAGGACATGCCATAGATGAATCAATAATTCTCCATTTGCCCATAGGTGTATGTGTTTATATAGCCTGCCATAGTGTAATAGATTGACACCCTACCTGTAATTAATATTCCCAGGATAAGCCCCAACTCCTGAGGGACCCTGACTTGAGTAAGTTGGGTCTCAGAGTATGAATGAATATTAAAGTCTGCTCCAGGCCAGTAATTGCCCCCTTTTGTTTAATCAGCCACAATATACTTACCTCACTTCCATACAAGTTTATATTCATTGTTTTGCAAAAAAATGCTTTTGTTTTGCTTTTATACACTTTACTACATTAACATATACATACTGTGTTTACTTATTTTAATATCACTTCTGTGTCTCTGCTCGACAGTGGCACAGGAAAATAACTTTCTTGGGTGGCGTAAGCCAGGGAACCTTGTTGGCTAGGCTTACGTAGGCCCTTGGGCCGATAGCCTAGTACCTACTTATGAACCTATGAACCTATGAATATCTGATAATTAAATTATCTCCTTTTTGAGGCACTGGTTACTGTATGCAGCCTTAAAGTGGTCATTTATCTCATTATGAAACCACACAGTAGTGGTTCTTTTTTCTTTTTTCTTTTTTTAGTAGTAATGGTTTGTGGTTCACTACATATTGAGTCATTGTATTAAACATTAGTAAGTCTCTTGATTGAAAAACCCTGTTGGATTATAAATATAAATTCACTGCATATTTCATGTTGCATCATTTGACCATTAATAATTGTCTTTCAGCTTTTCCCGGTTAGGGGTTGCCACAGCGGAACTCTGGTCCGCTAATGATTGGCAGTAGATTTTTACGTGCTGGCTTGCCGGGCCTAATGCACAACCTTCAATGAAGGAACGCCCATTCACACATGTCGACACACAGAAGATGCTCTAACTGAGAATCGAACATGCAACGTCTAACTGTGAGGCGACAACGCTACCGCTGCACCACCACCGCAATATCATTTGACCATTAATACACATACTCAATTGCAATTTTGTAATCATTGCCTTTTAAAAATTTGTATACACTGCAGTTCAAAATTAGACTGCATGATCATAAAATGTAATTAACTGGTTGTTTCCAAAATTCACTTATTATAACTTGTCTTATAAATATCTCTGGAAGCTTTCAGTTATGAGTGAGTACTTCTTATCGATATTTTACCAAAGTAACCGGTGAGCCTGCAATTTTGATCAGTGAGAGCTTTGCTTCTTGTGTTCTGCCTAGATTGTCTTTTCTGCCTTTTCCACTAATTTTTGCTGCTTCCTGAATATTCCTGAATACAGAAGCTGAATACAGAAGGCTCTTTTGTACTCATGCCTTCCTTCTTACCTTTTGTTATACATTTTCCTTAAATTAAGGAAAATTCACTATAATTATCAAATGCAAGTTTATTGTACAATTCATATAAAATAGACATTTCAAGTAAATTTTATTAGAAGAAGTAAATATAACTAAAATAATTAGCTATATAACTACATGAATTCTCTAAATTTAAAACCAAAAATAATCATACAAAAATTGCAGGTTTTTATACCTGGATATGCCGTCAATGAACATAAATTAATACATACACAATGTGTGATGTGTATGTGTGTGTGTGTATATATATATATATATATATATATATATATATATATATATATATATACATATATATATATATATATATATCTACACACATACGCACATACACAAATAATTTTCTTTCTCTCTTACTAAATATATATATATATATGTTTATGTATATATATATATATATATATATATATATATATATATATATATATATGTGTGTGTGTGTGTGTGTGCATGTGGGTGTGTGTGTGAGATCCATGCTAATGCAGGAAAAGCAGTTTCACCGGCAATCATACATTCGCGAAAGTGTTTTTCACTGAAAAAGCACTTTCGCAAAAGTATGCTAAGATATAGGGAAAATCAGGGGGGAATGGCTGTTGCTGAGATCGTAGTACAGTGGGGATGAGGGAATATTCCTTTTTCCCCACTGTAGTGAGATCTTAGAGTACCACGAGTACCAGTAAGAGTGAAAGGGAAGGTCTACAAGAGGGTAGTGAGGCCAGCTATGTTATATGGCTTGGAGACAGTGGCATTGACAAAAAGGCAGGAGTCAGAGCTTGATGTGGCAGAGTTGAAGATGTTAAGATTTGCACTGGGTGTGACGAGGATGGACAGGATTAGGAATAAGTATATTAGAGGGTCATCCCAGGTTGGAAAGTTTGGAGACAAAGCCAGAGAGGCAAGATTACGTTGGTTTGGACATGTGCTGAGGAGGGATGCAGAGTATATTGGGAAAAAGATGCTAAGGATGAAGCTGCCAGGTAACAGGAAAAGAGGAAGGCCTAAGATAAGGTTTATGGATGTGGTGGGAGGGGACATGCAGGTGGTTGGTGTGACAGAGCAAGATGCAGAGGACAGGAAGAAATGGAAACAGTTGATCGCTGTGGCGACCCCTAACGGGAGCAACCAAAAGAAGAAGAAGAAGAAGTGCGATCTCAGAGTGAGAATATAAAAGTAGAAGGATGTGGGGGGTTCAGGCAGGCTTGCCCCCTTGCATAAACGTTAGTTATGTGTTTTTTTTATTTATTTTTTTGGTGTTTATTTTGGGGACTTTAGCGAAAGCGCTTTTTCAGTTAAAAACGCTTTTGCTAAAGTGTGTTTGGTGAATGTGGATTCATATGGGTGTGTGTGTGTGTGTGTGTGTGTGTGTGTGTGTGTGTGTGTGTGTGTGTGTGTGTGTGTGTGTGTGTGTGTGTGTGTGATATACTGCATACTGATCCCAGAGTTTTCTATTTTTTTAAATGATGAGCAGTGAAGGCTATAATTTAAACTAGTGTACAGATTTACTGTTCTTTAATGATAGGAATCATTAATACAGAATGAAAAGGCTGAGAAGTGCTATCTATGTGTTAATAATTAGACTTCATACATTCTCTTATAATTTTTCATATAGAGTGACACTGAAATAGGTGTTCTACATGCATGTTTGAGCCATAAGTGGGCAAAAACTACTGTCACGAATCCAGGGATGCTCGCTTCATGTGCTGCTTGTTTTTGAACTTGAATATAAGTTCAAGCATCCATGAGGAAACTGCATGGAGGTGGTTGGATTAGAGGGCAGGAGAGGGTTAGGCTTAAGGAGTGGGAGGGGTGTTTTTGGGTTAGGGAATGTGACCTGAGTTTTAGTTTTAGGGTGTGGAGTGGGGGGTTTAGAGTTAGGGAATGATTTTGGAATTTAGGTTTGGGGGGCTGGAGTTTTACATTTAAGGAGTAAATGGGAAGTTTAGGTCAGAGAGGGGCAGGGGTGTGGAGGTATAGGGTAAAGGATTGAGGAGTTAGGTTGGGAATTTGGGTGGGAGTTTAAGGTTTTGGGTTTAGGTTCTGGTAGGTCTATGTAGTTTATAGGATTGGGTGTGTGGAGGACAATGTATAACGGATAGATTGGTCTAGTGGGAGTTTGAGTACTTGTGTATTTGACAAGTGGCAATGAGCAGGTGTGTTGTGAGCTACTAGTACATGAGCATCTGCAGAAGACACCACCAAAACATCTATTGTAGAATATTTGAACTGATCGCTGTATTTGTTGGCATCATTCCTAACAGCTAAAATGGTGATGTGTTATGTAAGTCATGGGGAGTAGCACAACAACCCATCAGTTCTTTTATAGTCTAATCTTTTTTACAGCAGCAAAAATTATTGATGTATATTTCCATTTCTGCAAGTACATCTAGCTCTTTCAGTTACTCTTATTTAATGTTTTTAAACTCTATTACATATTTTTTCAAATTAGTTGTAGTTTATGTCATTATGGTATTTGTTTATTTATTCATTTATTATTTATTTACATTTGTTTACTTGGAAATTCCAACCGGACACAGGTCCTTTTTCAGTGGAGGCCTGGGGAGAAAAGCTCCACAGAACAATAAATGAGCCGCAGAGTACATGAAGAACAATTGAATATATAGACAATAGCAAATAATACATACTGCAGCAAACATTAGCTATACATACAGTATGAAACATAGTTGTCAACAGATATACCAATATCTAGCTAAAGGTTAGGAATAAATGTAGGATGTATATACAGATAGTGCTAAGCTCAAACGGATACTGTTCTAAACTCATATACCTAAATCTTATATACAAATATCACACTAAACTCAAGCAGATATAAAGCAGATGCTCCACATGAAGATGGAACAAGCTAGAAGGGCTAATAGGATGGAAGGGGAAGATAGAGGAGTAAGAGAGGAGACTGAGTGAGTAGTATACGTGGTAGTGAGAGGAAGCTAGGTGTAAGTCAGTTGGATATGAATTTGGAGTTGAGATGAAGTGAGGTAGTTAAGCATGTTATAACAGGTCTGAGAGATTGAGTGAGGAGGGAAGGGGAGAGTAAAGGGTGAGCTAGAGCCTGCAGAGGAAGGAATGCAGTGATCAGATGGTGTGAGACAGGGTGGCTAGGGAAGGGGAGAGGAAGGAGAGGTAAAAATGAGGGTTACTAGTTGGGATTGTTGCATGGGCATAACCGGAGACTTTTTAAGTGAGTTTTTAGTGCAGTCTTGAAGTGATTGCAAGAAGGTAGTGTAGTTATAGAGGGGGGAGATTGTTCCATAATCTGGATATGATGCAGGAGAATAGTGCTTCTCCTATTGAGTTTTTGGGTTTGGTCACTAGAAGTAGATTTTTGCTGCTGGAGAGTAGTGGTCTAGCAGAGTAGTATGGCTGGAGAAGGTTTTGAAGGGATGGTACTTTAAAAGAGAGAGTATTGTTTCAAAGTATTTAATTTCAGTCTTTCAAATATCTTTTATTTGATGTTTCAAACAAGAGTAACAATAAAAAAGTGACATATATAATGTTACATTCATTTCTAAACCCTACTTTCCCACCTCTTTCTAAGCACTGTCACTATATCATAATGTTTTCCATGTCTTATTGGGGCAAGTTTTGCATTTGGCCTTGTTTATATTAGTTTGCTTATCTAACAGGAGATGTATTCATGACATGGATTAGCCCCTCAATGTTCCTTTTCGAAATGCTCTTTTCATTTGTAACTAGTGTTAAAAGTCTTTCTGATGTAGCTTCCCTACAGTTGTTCAAGGTGAAATTGCTTGAGTGTCAGCAGCATGAAAAAAAGATAAAACACATAACTGTGGATGCTGTTTTTCACAGGTGTGGTTGCTAAGTGTGCACTGGCAAAGATTCACTTACTTGGGAGAGTTTTCCCTTTTTTTGAGTATGAGCGGCTGTGCAGTTGATATGTATATATATATATATATATATATATATATATATATATATATATATATATATATATATATATATATATATATATATATATATATATATATATATATATATAAACTTTGGAGTGGGGTAGGGCTTGCCATGCATATCAGTGATGGTAGTGCAGGGGGTCTTTTCTTCCTGTGGAAAAAAAACAACTAAAGTTGATTTTTTTCAACCCTTCTGTGTTTTGGGCATTTTTTTTCTTCCATTCAGCTTGTCAGTATTCAGGAAGTCAACATTTCATAGTAGAACCTTCTGATATAAGTTAAAAGATTTTTGTATATCAGCAAAGGATTTAATTTGAGACAATTTGTATGCTGTTTATTTTTCCTTGTAGCTAATTTTTAAAAATAATTGCTTTCTATTAATAAGTAAGATGGGGGTAGCATAAGAAGGTCTCACTGTATGGGGAAATTTAGTTTTAAGATGCTTTTTAAATGTAATTCCATGAAAGATATGTTACTTTTGTACTATACAATATAGTCTACTTTATCACAGTATTTGAGTTAGACTAAAAATTATCTAGAATGGAAGCTTAACCATATCAGCTTACATTTTCATTCCCCCAGTTGCATCTTGTATAACATTTCATGCATTATTTATATTCGTAGCAGTAGAATTAAGATTCTTTGTTAACTCATTACATCCAAGTGATGCCTCCAGATGCATCTGCAGTTAACTCGTACTAACTACTCTAGGACTCAAATATTGCTTGTTCATATTTCCATCAGTAATTCCAAAACCATGTTACATACAAGGTTTTAAAATATTTCATCTTAAAGCTTACACAATGGCAAACTCAACTACATTAATATTTGACCTCTGTCTAGTGCAGGTAAATAGATATTAATTAATATTTTTTATGATATTAATTTATCTAGCTATACTTTTCACATTTTCTAAATATCTCAACAACCAAGTAACACAGACAGAACTCCTTAGACTCATGTGAAAGCTCTCAGTTAGATGAATAAAATGCTGCTGACAGTATGTGCGTACCCTGAGTGTTCGCTGAGTTTTTGTAAATTATTTACAAAATATTACAAATGTAGTAGTTACTGTGTTTGCTATGACTTACAAAAATTCAGTTTAAGACCTAGATTCAAAAGAATACTACCACTATAAAAATATTTTGTGCTGAAGACTTTGAAATGTATAACTCCTGTATTCCAGAGATACGAACATTTGTTTGAAATGTGAGGACATACCTTGATTCTGTCAAAAGGCTTAGGCTTTGCCCATTGGAAGTTACAGTGCAAACTTCCTCAGCTCCATTGGAGTGAATGAGTTAAACCAAAGCCTTGCTTTAATGGTCCCATGAAATTAAACTTTACCTTTCCACTCAAACAAAGTTATTTATTTTTTGCAGTTAAATTAATCATCTGTTTTATGGAAAATTAATGTCCCAAAAACCTAAATATTTTTTTGAGAACCATCATAACAAATGGTCTTACTGTACTTAACTCAGGAAACTAAAAGTGATTCTAGGTATGCAGTTAAATGAAAATGTTATAAATTGTTTAAAGCTTAGCTCAATTGAGTTTGCGTAATTGTTAGAAATATTCTTATATATATATATATATATATATATATATATATATATATATATATATATATATACATATTCCTTTTCTATAGCATTGCCAGTTCTGACCATTTTGGTTCTTTCATCATAAATGATGCTTCTTTCATTTACAAAAGATTAGCTCTGAATCCAAACTCTTTGCAAATTGTATTAATACAAAGTTATTCAAAAGGTATAGTTAATTGTGGGTCAGTTGTAAGAATAAGGTGGTCATTAGCAAATAATCCGATATTAACAGAGATCTGTTTATATTCCTATCCTGTAAGTGGCTATGAATCATTTTACTGTCAAAGCCACTGTTTCAATATTAATAAAAGTAATTAAGGAGAAATGGGAATTTTTACTTTGTACTCCTCTCAATAGGAAATGGCAAGAAATATATTGTTTGCCCATACAGGGACAGAAAAATGGTTGCGCATTGTTTTTGTACCTGTAATAAAGGCAGTTAGAAAGATCATGCCTTCCCATTATTTGTTGCAAATGCAACCATTTTACAATGTCAAAAGCTTTTTAAGGTTAATGGCAATAGCTATCCAAGGTAAAAGAGTTTTCAGAAACATAAGAATAGTCATATAAGGCTATCCCAAAACTGGCTAGACACATCTTACTTTACAAAACCAACATAATATATGTACATATGATCTTACATTAAAGAGTTATGTGTCTATATGATAGTATTTTTATATACTACCCCCCTCACCCCACTGGCTGCCATTATCCCTGCCACAACTGGTTAGCACATTTGTTCTTTTGTGGGTGAGAAGTTTTCCTGTGGGTAAAAGTCAGTCATGGGAAGACATAATCTTGGCAGCTATCAGGGTCTTTCCCAGTATGACTCCAGTAGATCACATGCATGTTTTCCTGGGCAAGCCCCTACTATACCTTCACACATGTATACCATAAAAGCTGTCATGGAGACATGGCTTTGCAGAGCCAAAAACATGCTCTTAGCCCACATGTTGTACACCACACACCTCTTTACTCCTCTTCTTCTCCAGTAGGTGTTGGCGTTGCAGCAGGCCAGATGTCCTTTCTCCTTAACAGTGGGTGAGCCAATTGCATTCCTCCTTGCCTGGTTCCTCCAGTGCTCAGACCACTGATGAATCTTGGATCATCTGGGTCATAGTCAAGGCTTCATATCTGTATGCCATGGAACTGGGCATTATGTGTCAGTATTCTACCACACAATTTAATCCTGAATTAGAGAAGTATATCTAATATTTTTTTCAGGTGTGTTAGGAGTTTAATTTGGTTTTGGTAACACTGGTAATACTGAATGAGTGGTAAGAGAGGCATCTCATCTGTTGTGCATATTTTTTTAAATAATCAAATAAGTAACGGTGATAGATATTTTTTACTAGAATATGTATATCTGTAGATAATTAACTGACTCTTGAAGCTTTTCCTCGTGGGCTTATCTTTATTCTTTTTATTTCCTCTGTGCGTATTACTTTAGCCATGTTTTCTACTTTTTGTACTGATATTGAAGTAAACCAATATAAACATTATATATTATTTAATCAAATCAAAATGAGTGGGGAACTGCTGGAATATAAATCTTTATGAAAATTAATAATTTATTACTTGTGTTTGATGTGCTTTCATATTACATTGCTCATCTTTCAGTCCTTGAATAAATCAGTGGACTATCTAGTCTTAAGTTTTATTAGTCAGGAGTTTCCTATGCTTTTCTGTTTTAGCTCATGCTGAATAAGTTAATTTTAATGTAATAACGTATAGACTCAAAAAGCAAAACATTTAAATTCTTACTAGCTTGCCTGCATTGATTAATTGATTTATACTTAAATGTTACTTTATTATACTGCACTTGAGGTCATCAACACTACTTTCAACTTCCATTATTTTATTGGTATTTTCTTTCAGCATGCCAGCTGCTTGCTTGCATAGTGATTGGAGGTATAATTTTAAAGATTGCCATGTAGCATGAGCTGACATATTGTTAACGAAGTTACACTAAAAATAAAAAAGTCCTAGAATGCTAGTTAATCTGGATTATTTAGAATGTTTACATCAAAGAAAGAATGCTATGATCTGAGTGATCAGCTGTATGGCCAGGTATTGTATTTTATACAGAAGTGTTAAGATTTTGGGTTTACAAATTATCAAGTCTACATCCTTGACATAAGTGAGCTGTAAATTATTTGTATTCAGTGAAATAAAGATATGTATTTCTCCACGCACCAATAAGTTTTTCTCATTTTTTTAAATTAAATATTATACATTATGCCGCTTGGGGAGTGAAAAACTGAAGCTAATCTAGTTACACTTCCATTCCAGATAACTATTTTCTGAAGTTAGGTAAGCATCGTCAAGTTAAATTCAATGGCTAGAAAGTCGAACTTGATTGCATTTTTGCTAGTCATGTGAACAGGTTCCACTAAATGGATCATGCTCAATATTCTGTCAAAATTTGGAGCCTAGACACAGATTCTTATATACCTTTATTAATTCATAACAACTTCCATCCATCTTACATCGTCTGTCTCTGTCATATATTGACTCTTTTCTTTGGACCCTTTTAATGTTCTACTAAACACAGGAGCTACTCCTGTTCTACAGGCTTTAGTAAAAATAATTAATGTATTGGTTGACAACTCTTTAGCTTGGAAGTAACGGCTCCTTTCAAAATACTAATTTTTGTGGTGGAACAACTCGTGGTTCTTACATTTTTCAGTTTCTATAGAACAGTCTTATACTTTACAACTAAACATGATATCCCAGATGCTAAAGAAGGAAAAATTACTTATAAACGTAAAATATTTATATAGCAATACTAAAAAAAATTAAGTGAATTAAGTTAACAGAGCAGTAAATAAAGGAGGGGAGTAAATAGTGATTAGCTACTTAGTATCTATAAAAATCACTACAGACGGAAGCAGTTATATATTTAGCTATATAGTTCACTTTAATAAATATCTGAAATTAATCCATGTTAAACAATAGTAACATCAAGTAAAGACGATCATTTCTTTCATGAAATAATATCTGAAAGAAAAAAGGTTACATATACACATTCATAGAAATATTTCAGGAAATGGGAATAATGCTCTTCTAGCCTGCCAATGTACCAGAACAGTCGCTCCCATAATATACATCAAAGTTTTTCTTAGAATATCTAAACCAGTACTTGCTTTCATGTAGTTCGGTAGTCTATTCCATGCATCAGCTGCTCTCTCAGAGGACCAATTAGTGCATTTGTCATTCATATGTAATCTCTACCTACGTAGGTTGTCTGATGATTCTCTGTGTTATCCTGATAATGCTGAAGTACATTATGTAAGTGATATGATTAGATACTACATGATAGGCACATCATGTACCGTAAATAAAATCTCATAAATCCATGCTAATTTGGATGAAAGTCAAATTTTGTTTTATTAGATTGGAAGTTTTTCACTGCTAAGTATAATTTAGATTCATAGGTAGTTACTACATGTGTAGGCCAGGAGACCCTTAAGGAGCCTAGCTAATATTCTCCCCATATGTATATCATTCAGTGACAGATGCAAATGTCATGTCTGTATAAGTTCATTGTTTTTATTCAGAATGTCAGCCCATTAGGAGGCACATGACTTATAAAGAGCTAAGTTACCCCACTGTCATGTCCTGTTAGAATAAGTTAAACAGTGAAGGTGTCAGTGTGTGAGATATTCAGAAATGTTTGCAGTTACAGAATGTTTCAAAATGAAGAAAACAGAATTATTTTATGCTTCTGGTTAATTGTGAAAATGTGCTTTGAATACATACCAGGGTCTATTTTGATTAAGTTCCTCTCTGTTTTACCAGGTTTGAAGTGAACTTGTACTAGGTATGGTAGACTGCAGCTGTCTGATAGATATTTTTTTTCAGACAGGAAGGAGAAGGGCATTTCTTGTTTTCTTCAGTGGGAGTTTTGAGATATTTACAGCAAGTTTCCTTATAGATTTCATCAAATTATTCTGTACTCAGATATCTTAAAAGTAGCTTATTTTGTGTTTATTTTCAGAAATGTATTTGCAGATTGTAGTATAGGTTCATAGGGTAATACTAGGCTATTGGCCTGGAAGCCCTTATAAGCCAAGCCAAGAATTTTGCCCATGTTCCCACAAAGTCAGCACCTGTTTCCCCTGTCCAGCAGAGACACAGGTGGGATCCCAGGGGTGTATTTTCTGTTTCCTATCCAGTCATCCAAGTTCCTCTTAAAGAGTTCTAAAGAGGTACTATGCTTGACATGGAGAGGGAGTCTATTCCATAGATGGGGAGTCTTTGGGGACAGAAATCTATCCCACCAAGTTCTATTAATGTCACAGACCAGGTTGAGGTCTTGCATGTGGATTGCGCGAGTGGAGTTTGACTTATGGATATATAGCAACTTCATCAAAGCTGAGTCTGAAATGGCCTTGTATGCCAGACACAGGTCACCTCTGAGCAGTCTGTATGAGACTGAGTATAGGGACAGGGCTTTTAGCCTATCAGTATAGGACAGGTGTTTGAGACCCTGGATTTTTATGGTCAGGAACCCTGTGGTCTCTCCAGCTGCTGCAGGTGCTTGGCAAGGTACATGCCGAAAGGGGCATTGTACTCAATAATGGATCTGGTAAGGAAGGAGTACAGGGATGTTATGACCTCCTTGTTCCTGGATGAAATACACTTACTTATGAGGTGGGCCATGTAGAAAGCCTTTTGTATAATGGAGGCAACATTGTGGTCAAATGTCAGGTTGTTATCAACCTGGGTGCCCACTTCTCTCACATGCTCTGTACATTGTTATTAATGTAATAATTAGTGGGGACTCCATTTTCCTCAAAGGCGATAATGATGCATTAATTGGTATTCAGTTTGAGGCCATGCTTCTGGCACCAGTCATTTGTTTGGGTAAGGCCCTCTTGGAGGATGTGCACATCATTAGGGGAATTTAAGACAGCACCCAGCTTGCAGTCATCTGCAAACTTGGTCAGCCACAGACCACTGGTTTTGGCTTGCACCTCAGAAAAGTATATCTCAAACAGAAGAGGCCCCAAGACTGATCTTTGTTGTATACTGCTCATTACGGGTCTACTACTAGAGGTGGCTTCCCCTATTTTGATTGAGTGGGTTCTATCAGTGAGCCAGTTAGCTACCCATCTGGTAACATATGGGTTGATGCCTAGCTGGGAGGGTTTATCTATTATGCCTGAGTGGGGAATAGTGTCAAAGGCTTTGGCTAGGTCAAGGTAGGTGGTGTGCACTGTCTTCCCCTCATCCATGGCTTGATGACTGTTTTGAAGAAGTCAACCAAGTTTAACAGGCATGATCTCCCTTTGACAAAACCAAACTGTGTGGGGTCAAGTGTTTGGAAGTTGCCAATGTCCTTGTTTATAAGGTCCATGATAATGCATTCCATGGCCTTGCAGATCAGGCTAGTTAGACTGATGGGCGTATAATTGCATGGGTCAGTGGACTCTCCACCTTTGTGTAGGGGGATGACAGTGGCTGTCCTCCATTTGGTTGGGATGAAGCCAGTGCTCAGGCTTTGGTTGAATAGGGTGCCTAATGGGGTTGACAGCTCATGCCCGAGTTCATGCAAGATACAGCTAGGGATGTTGTGAGGTCCCATGGAGACTGTATTTTTTGCCTTTGAGAGGGCATTAAACAACTACTACCTGGCGATGAAGGGAAGGGGGCAGGTGCTGGGGATGTCCAGGTTTACTGATGGGGGGATGGGGGGGTGAAGTTTTCACTGAACCTGTCTGCCAGTAGGTTGGCTATATTTATGGTGTTTGTGTATGTGGTGTTATTGACCACCAGTTCAGAGCAGATTTTGGTATTACCTTTCAGACTGCAGACATATGAGAAGAAGGCCTTGTGATTGTCCTTGGTGGATGTGGCCAATATGGACTCAAAGTTAACCTTAGAGGATTTCACCAGTGGCCTTATTTGCTTGTTCAGGCAAAGGAAAGATTGCTTCCAACCTGGCACCTGCTCCTTCTTGGTCATGGACAGCAATTTTTTCCCTTTTTATATAGAATTTGTTTATTGCTGCTGTCCACCAGACAGGTTTACTCTTTCTTGAGGAAGATGATTTGGTCCTGTCAGGTATTGCTGAGTCCATACAGCTATATAGGTGCTCATATAGTTTTTGGTGTAGGCTTGGACATTAGTGCTAGTTCCTATTGAACGGATGGTGGCTGAGAAGCTGCTTATACCTTATATATTATGTATATATAGTATATAGAATTCTTAATTCTGTCTGTTCAGCAGCTTAGTATAAAAAAGATATCTTAAATGCATTCTTTCTTGGTCTTTTGCAAAATTCTGTTTGTATTATTAAAAATTATCTAGGATTGTTCTTGAATAATCATATACAGTTTTGTCAAGATAGTTCAGTATAGTTGCCTTCCTAACAGAATGGAATACAAAGCTGCCTTTCTTTCTAAACTAATACTTCAGAGGTTATTTAAGCAATAACCCATGGCTGGGTGTGGGTAATGCTGGATTTACCCACAGTTGGTGAGGTTTGGTCACGAGGGTGAAGCCCTCATGACCAAACAAAGCCAACCATGGGTAAATCCAGCATTGCCCACACCCAGCTGCAGGTTATTGCTATTATACAATGACATTATTTAAGAAAAAACATACTTACTTTTTTTAAGTAATGTCTTTGTATAATGCCTCCATGCTGCCATTCTGTGGTTTTCCGGTATCCTGGGGCTTTTTCTGATGTACTGCTGATGTGTATGGGACTTGTGTTCCCATGCTTACACAGTACATCAGTGCTGTGCAGAGGTAGCAATGGAGAAAGCAAGATCTCCGTTCTTTTTTTTTTAATTGAACATAAAAAAAGAAATCAGGAGACTTTTTACATTCGGGAGAGCCGGGACAGACAAAATAAAAGGATAATCAGGTAAGTTTCTATAATTTTACAGAACATATCTGACTATCCTCTTATTTTTGTTTGCATCATCTCACTCATTTGTTTCAGGTCTCCCATTTTCTTTTTTGGGGCAAAAAAAGAAAGAAAAGTAAAAACAATTAGGAGATATATTAATGGGAAAAAAATCCGGGTGACGGGACCTTTTTCCGTTAGTATATTCTTGGATTTACAATGGGCACGCTGGTTGGGCTGATCAATCAGCGTGCTCATTTTTGAATATTAATGGCCATTGTATATGTGTATTGTTTAGTCCTACTTGATGGATGGAGGTTTTAATTGTCTATGAGTTCTATCAAAATTCAGAGTTGTAATAATTGTTTTTAAATCTTTTTATTCAAGTTTGACAATAGGACCAACAAAATTATATACAATAATGAACAATAGTATTAAACAACTATTTACATTTGTACACTTTGCCCTTTCAACAGTAATCACAGGTTACATCAGGATGAGAGATATTTAAACATCGTCTTCCAATATTCCATAAAATGTGGATGTAGACTCATGCTATAGATAAGATACCTGTGAGCTAATAAGTAGTTAATAGCTAAGTGTTTAAAGCCCTCCCATGACAACAATGACCTGCCCTTCCAATTGAGTGTAATATAATATTTAACTAGCATAAAGAGAGAAATTAGGATACGGAATTGTAGTTTGGTTAACCCAGGGGGAGGAATTTGGAGTAGGGTAAATTTGCAGGACAGGATGGATTTTTCATAGCCCATTTTTCCAAATGGACCCTTTAGGAGCACCAACGTTTATAGGCACATTTACAGCTCCAAAAAATGTGAACAAAGTCAGCTTTTTGATTAAAACAAAATGGGCAAAAGGGGGAAGTATTGGGATATATTTTATTTAAGATGCATGGAGTTAGATAGGCATTATTTAATAGCATGAATTGAGTATAATTACGTTTTTTGAATGGGCTGAATTGAGAAATATTTGGATAGATTTAGAGATTTGACTAGAGGAGATTGAGGAATCTTGATGGATCCAGTAATTAGAATGAATGACCTCCTTTTGTGTTTTAATAGATCTGATAAGTTCATAGGAGCTGGAAATATTTTTTTTAAGGAGGAGTAATTTCAATATGGATTGGCAGGAAGAAATATCACTTGTAGTTAAGGAAGGTTCCTCTAGCACAGATTGACAGAGTTCCATTATTTGTGTTATGATGATTGTATATATTTTGGGGAGATTCATTTGAATTCTTGTATCCGTACTAGGGTCATGCCTAAAGGGAAAGAAATCTGAGATAGAATTATCCTTTAGAAGAGGCTATTGGTCTAGGTTAATCATTTTCCTACTTAGTTTGAGGTAAGGATTAAGGTGAATTGGTTATAGGGAATTGAAAGAGGGAAATAGGTTTAGGGATTTGAAGATTTTTTGCAAGCTAATTATTTTATGTTTTAAGGATATGTGTATGTTAATCCTATTCAGGTTTTCCCCATTTAAGAAAGGGAGGGCTTTAAAATTGAAGTTAAATGATCTAATGTAGTTGTAAAATAGTTTAATCCAAACTGGGGACCAACTCGAGGACTTAGGCGAAAAATCATATATGGCTAAAATTCTGCTACAATTAATAATATCATAGTATAATTTGAAATTTGGTAGGCCAAGGCCTCCTTTTTCTTTAGGGTAAGAGAGCTTTTTATAGCTAATACTAATGGATTTGGGAGACCATAGAAAGTTGAAAAGAGAGGAGTGTAAAGACTTGAAATTGTTATAAATTACTAGATTAGAAGCATTAAAGATGTATACGAATCTAGGTAGGATATTCATTTTAATTGTGGCTACCTTAGCTAGGAAGGGAAGTTTGAGTTTAGACCATCTATTTAGGTCATTCTGGATATTTGACCATAGGCTTGTAATGTTATGATAGTAATGAGAGGCATCTTGGTGAAATGAGACCCATAAATATTGTACAGAGTGGTTAATACTAAATTCCAAAGATGTTGCATCCGTAGGAAGTTGACAATAGGAGTTGATCAGAAAGATTAATGATTGAGAGAGATTTAATTTATAATTAGAGAGTTTTGAGAAGGAATCAATAGAGAGTAGAATTTTCTGAAGGTCTGAGTTAAGAAGAGAATAGTAGAGGTTTAAATCATCAGTGTAAGCTGATAGAGGAATGTAGGTACCATGGAGAGCAGGAATGCGATGGAATGTTTTTTTGAGTAATTAAAAGAAGTAAAGGTTCAAGATAGAGGTTAAAAAGGTAGGGGGATAGTGGGCAGCCTTGTCTTGCCCCAATCTTTATATCAATCCTAGAGGATAATAGCTTATTTATTTGTAAAGTGGTGTGGGTTTTGGAATACAAAATTTTGATAAACTGTATGAAAGTCTGGGGTATATTAAAGCAGGGAAGAATCGGAAGTAAAAAGTCAATGTTAAGCCAATAAAAGGCTTTAGAGGCATCAATAACTAGGGAATATATAGGGGTATGGGAGAGATTAGAGAGGGATATCATAGCATCAGGAATAAGAGTGTGATCAAAAGTTTGTGTTGTATAAAGCCTGATTGTTCAGGAGAAATAATATGAGGTATAATGGATTTAATTCTGTTAGGAGGTGAAAATCTTTATGTCTAGGTTAATTAGGGAAATAGGTCTATAGTTCCAAGGATTCATAAGGTCAGAGTTTGATTTAGGAGTAAAAATCATTTTAGAGGCATTTAAGTGGTGGTCATTTATTCTGTATTGGATAATATAATTAAAGAGGTGTAACAGAATCTTGGATAATTTAGGAGAAAAGGTTTTATAAAATTCAACAGTGAAACCGTCTGGACCAGGAGCTTTATTAGGTTTGAGATAATTAATTGTTGCTATTCTTTCCTCGTGAGTGATATGGGAAGCTAGAGATTCTTCCTGTTCCTTATTAAGTTTGGGAAAGTTTAGCTGATTTACTAATGATTCTAGTTCAAACATATTTAACGAGAAATCACTTGGGTTATATAAATGAGTAAATAAAGTTTAAAAAATGTAATTATGTCATGGTTGTTGCAATATGCTTTATGTTGGTATGTTATTTCTGAAATGACAGGAAAAGGTTTGTTTTGATTAATTAATTTTGCCAAGAATTTGGAGGGAAATTGAGCCCATTCAGAATAATTGGCGAGTGTTTTGATTTCTTGGAAAGATACATTTTCAGCATGTAAGCAGTAGAATTTCTCCTGTAAATGAGTTATTTGTTTCTCTGTTTCTTGTTTAAAATTTGTTTGTAGGTCTAGTTCCAGCTTAGTAATGTCATCCTTAATTTTGGATTCCTTGAGGAGGAGTTTTTTCTTATAAAAACTGGCTTTACATATAATGGACCCTCTGATTAATGCTTTAGTGGAGGCCCAGAAGATATCTAAAGGAAGTAGGTTAGAATTAAATGAGTTAAGGAAGTGTTCCAAGAAGGAGTCAATTTCTTGTACTAGATCCTTTTTTTTTGAAGGTTTGGATTTAATGACCAAAGGTAGCCTCTATTACTTTTAAAACATTTGGTGTAAAGGTGATTTAACAGTGGTCTGAAAGAAACCTGGGATCATTGTGAAACAAGTTATTAAAATTCAAAAAAAAACATTGGAGATTAGGAAAAAATCCAATCTAGACCAGCTTTTATGGCAATGAGAGTAAAAAGTAAATTTGTTATTGGAGGAATTACTGGACCGGTAAATGTATGGGTCAAATAAATTGAAATCACTTCTGAGTTCCAAAATGGTTAAGGATGCATGTTTGTTATATTTTGCTTTGGTGTTAGTTCTGTCTGTCATGGGGTCCTGAATGGAGTTCCAGTCTCCATCTAATATATAATAATGATTCGGGAAGGAGAAGAGGATTTTGTAAATGGACATAATAAAGTTTTGTTGATTAATGCATGGGGCATAAACATTAAGCAACAAAATAGGTTTGTCCAAAAAGGAACAATTGGTCATTATATAACACCATCTACCCTCTGGGTCTGAACCATATTGCTTAATATCTTCATGGAAAGTTTCTTTAATAATGATAGTTACCACAGCAATATTAGATTTTTTACCAGTGGCTATGATAGATTTAATCCTTTTTCTCCCCTAAATAGGGTTCCATTGATTGACAGACATATGGGTTTCTTGTATGGAAATAATATTTAGTTTAGATTTAAAGACCAAGTGAAGAAAACGTTTCCTTTTCTTTTCTGATTGCAACCCCTTAATGTTCCATGACTCTATTAACCACATCCCAAAAGGTCTTCATTGTATCATAAAAGAGGAGAAGATGAGGCAACAAATAAATAAAAAAAAGAGTATAACAAGATTCATTGAGTGGGCAAAGGTACTAAGCTCTTTCTACGGTGACCCTGTGCCTAACCACAAACTACTTAGCCTGGAAGAGCATGGGAAATTAAATATTAAAACATTAAGGAAAAATATATTACTTGAAACATGACGCACTACTGTTTCAATAAATTAATGGAACTATTAGCTCCCAAAGTTAAAAAAACAAACGTAAAGAGCACAAATAGCATAACAATTCCTAACAAGCTATTTACTAGTCCCAGAGCTCACTAGAGCATTAAAAGGCAAAAGAGTAACTCTATGGGATTAAACATACAGTTAAAAGATATATGACAGGACATCTGACAACTGTTATTGCAGAGGAATCTCTAGATCCCTTTGTAAGGTACATGTATTTTGAGGGGATCACCAAGTCAGAGTGATTTGACATATCACAATAGGTGATTAGTATGAGATGAGCGATTATAACTAAAGACTAAGAAAAATATAAACGATGCTTTAATTTATATAGTATATAGTATAATACTCAAACTGGCATCAGGTGTCAAGTTAGGGGAGGCTATGTAAACAAATAGCTTGTTCAGTCTGGCAAGTATCACTAATAGTGCATTCTGTAGATTACCCCTATATCTTATGTATCCGAAAGCCAACTCCAGAGCCAGTAGACACAATAAAATCACAGCTTTAACTTGAATCACGTAACTAGAAATGCACCTAAAAAGGTAGATAGGTGATTAGGAAATCTTAGGTGTACTATTCTGTTACATGTCCATGTATAAAACAATTAAGCTGATGTAGGAAAAGCACTGAATCCTGCATATCAGAAAAGTTATGTTGACATTATCTTCCGTTAACACATATACATTATTTACAAGTAAGTCCTGATAAATAGT
The DNA here is from genome assembly GCF_019279795.1 of Protopterus annectens. Lineage (NCBI taxonomy): Eukaryota > Metazoa > Chordata > Ceratodontiformes > Protopteridae > Protopterus > Protopterus annectens. The sequence continues at coordinate 665,539,298 of NC_056751.1, read as the reverse complement.
AGAAGTAAAGATCAAAATAGTACACTTTGTTAACAAACATTTTGATTGTTCACCTAGTAATCAGCTGGCAACAAAATAATGTATGTACCAAGGCTAACTCTTAAATACAATGACTAACAGCAACAATAACAACTGGGAAGAGGCTCCACTACAAGTAATAAGTAAAACTGTAGGCTGTCCTTGGCAAATCTACAATAACCAAGTACTAGTCATTCATTTATTAACTTTACAGTAACATTGAATGCAATAATCAAATCAGAGCTACAAGATCAAGTTTGAAGATACTGCCTGGTCGGTAATAGTAGATAAGGTTAATTTGCAACAATCCAGGGCACATACAAAGGAAATTTGGCAAGATGAATCGAGAGGATATTTGGATAGATTTTTGTGATCTCTAGCTGTTATCAGTAAAATTGTCCTTTCCTACATATTTGGTCATCTGTGTTAGATTACATTAATTTCTCCTCCAGAATTGATCTACTTCCTTCACAAACACACACAGCTGCACATTAAATGGCATAAGCTAAATGCTTCAGTGGGCACTAGACCACATCAGGCAGCTTTTAACAATTTTATTTGTTTTTAGATACTGTTACCAGGGAATGTTAATCTGGTTAACACCTGTATATACAGAACAGTAATGGTCATTGATTTAAACACAAAGATGCAGACTCTTAAGATAGTTGAGGTCCTGCTAACCAAACCAAACTAGTAGAAAACATTGTTCTTAATGTCATTTTCCATGTTGTTAGGGCATGAGAAGACGACAGAGCAATCATGCCAGAAAAAGGATGCACTAGGAGGCTAAAAGTAAGTTGTTCTGAAGAAATGAGGAGGCTAAAAGTACTTACTCCTGGTTTTATGGCTGAATTAACTATCCACATGTAATGGGAGCAACAAACGCAGCAAGAGAAGGCAGCAATCCAATGTTTTGTGGCTAACAGCAATGAAGGGTGGAATTTCCAGGAGTGATTTTAGTTCACTGTACCTTTAAGAGCCACAGGACTTCTGGGGTAGAGGAGTCAAAGGGCAGGGTGAAGTTCACAGGTGGTAGGCCTCTTCGGGGACCAAAGTTGTAATAATTTTTAAATTCAAAGCTTAAGACAGTATTTGAAGGAATGTTATAGTATTTATTTTTCTATTTTTCAGCTTTTCTTTTAAATAAATTGTTATGATGTGACCTCTCTTAAATCTGTTTTGAAAGTCATCAGTTTTATGTTAACTCAGAAATCATTTGATAGTTTTGAACTGAGAAATACTGATGTAGCTGACAGCTAGAATGTCTATTTTTTCACAAATCAAAATAACATTCTTCCACACTTTTGCTACTGTTCATATATTTTTATGTGATAGAAATGACTAAAATAGCCTAACTACTGACTTTAATTGAAAAAAGTACCTTTTACCTCTGAATTAATTGTTTTTATGTGAAATATAAGTACATAGGGTGGCCACGGTGGTGCAGCGGTTAGCGTTGCCGCCTCACAGCAAGAAGTTCTCCAGTTTGATCCTTGGTTGGGGTGCCTTCTGTGTGGAATCTGCATGTCCTCCCTGTGGTCATGTGGGTTTCCTCCAGGTGCAAAGGCTTCCTCTCAAAGACATGCTGTAGGTGGAGTGGACACTCTAAATTGGCCCTAGGAATGAGTGTATGCATGTGTGTGCCTTCTGTGGAAGGTTGGGCGCTGGGTTGGCAACTCAACACCGTAAAACCTCCACTGCCAATCATGAGCAGACAGGTGATCCGCTGTGGTGTCCCCTAACCGGGAAAAGCTGAAAGAAGAAGAAGAATGTGAAATATTGGTACATAATATGGCATTTATGAGTTATATTTATGCTGAGATGTTTTCAGTGATGGCCATTCTAGGTATGAAAGGTTCCTTCATCTGGTTTCCTTTGAAAGTTTTGCTGCTTTTACAGGAACAGATTGAGGAAATGAAACCTTCAAAAAATCAATCAGAAATGTATTTAAACTCCCCAGAATCTCAGGAGTTTGATCATAACCACTTCTAAACATAACTCACATATTAATTTCCCAATATAAAAGGTATGAATGAATGAAGACTCATTAATGGAACAGAAAGTCAGAGCTACTTCTGTACCGTCTTTTCTAGGAAAGTTCTGCCTTATAAAAGTGGCTTTATGCATTTGCTTTTCTGATGTTTTCACAGTTAACCATTAAGTACACAGAAATGAGGGGTGTTCACCAGCTGTTTCCATTATGTTTCATTTATGGGATTTGCTTTTCAAATGATGTAACCAATTGGTATGCACTTATATGTGCTGCTTATGAGTAAACTTATACACCAGGGGTGGGGGTGGGGCAGAATAAATTCTTAAGATTGGAATAATTTCACTCAGGAGCACATTTATTAAAATATTAATTTGATTATGCATGAAATTAAAAAGTCATATGTTGGAATCTCATCATTGATTCTAAATGAGAGGTAACGTTACATTAGGAAAATGGCATGTTTTTTTCCATCAAAGTTGTGTGACCTCAGAATTAGAATAAATAAGAAGTAGGTATGCGAGGGGTGCAGGGAGGCTTGAACTCTTCCAGAAAACACTTTTATGTGTTTTTGGTTGTTGCTTTTATCATCCATGTTTTGAATTTAAACTTTATTTTTTCCATGAGAAAGTCAGCTTTTTGATTGATGATTTTCTAATGGGAAGTAACAGAAGAAACACACAGAAGGAATTAGCAGGAGATTATTTTCCTGGCTTGAACTGCTGAAGGAGAATTGCTATGTTCCTGTTAAGAGACTTTGTCTTAAAACAGAACTGTGAGTTTGTAAGGGACAAATTTGAAAATACAGCACATTATACAGACATACTTGTTTTTATCATATTTGTATTTATAAAAATGAAGTGCCACAGTGCCAGCTTGGGAAGGAAGGGTAGGTTTGGACAAATAAGAAAATGATTAGAAACGAAGCAGAGAAAATCTCAAGAATTTTTAGGAAGATAAAGCACATGGCCTGGCCAAAGTCCATCCCAGGGTAATAAGCATTGGCAGTGACATCTGGTGAACCAGTGGTAGAACTGTCTAGTCCAGCCTTAGAAACAGGAGTTGTGCTACACAGTGGGAGGTAGAAGGGTAAACTTGCGAAAGTGTTGATCTGATAGTCTGATTTCTTTCCTAGGAAAGCTTATGAGGCTGATTCTGAGTGGCAGGCCGGTAGAGTTTCTGAAGTATAATTGCCTTATCAGTGGCAGGCAACATGGCCTCAGGCAAAGATCTTAACTGATCCAGTTTTTTGACTGTATCATCAATGAGGTGTCTAATGTAGAGCATGAGAACTTCAGCAAGGTCATCTTACTTCATAAGGCTTCCATAGGGAGACAAATCCTAAAATGATGTGGCTAGGAAACCAGGTGTTGGACTGAAGGGAACTGTGGAAGCTAGTAATTGTCAGGGGAAAAGTCAGTGAACAGTGATGTGCCACTGTGTTTATTACTAGAATGAATCCTTTATAGTATGTTTTTATCATATATTTATGTATATATGTATGTATTGTAGCAAGTATATCACACTGTGGAAACTTTCTTCAGTTTAAGTGTGGTTTATTTACAGTGAAATATACAATTAAAACTCATTTCTCAAAACAAATTTAAATTGATAAGCATACTTTTGCACAATGCAGATTTAAGTAACTCACATTTCTGGATTCAGAACTTATTTTGGTTTGGATTTGATTGGTTTTGTATGGATTCAAAGTCACAGTTCTGTTTTAAGCAAAAGCCTCTTTAACAAGAACATAGCAATTCTCCTTCAGCAGTTTGAGCCAGGTTGCTATAAACCCATCCACCTGCAGTTTTCCTTTACTCCTTGAATACATCCTCACTCTTAGATAGGCCACAGCTTCACCACTTACTGTAGTAACCACTTTAGGCCCCAAATTCCTGTTCTGTAAGATGCAAACCTGTCTGCTGGAACAACATTTCACAGGTAATTCACATTTCCTGTGCCATACTTATAAAGCATTACTTTATTTTACTGAGTATACAAACTGCTACCAACTGTAGTATATAATATACATTAATGTATATATAGACATAAATTTGTAGTGCAATAAATGGTATTTCTATCACATCAAATCAGCCACTTGGCCACAGCCACAGTATTTATGTATGTGGACTGGGATACTGAACCTCTTTTATGAGGATCCACATTAGAGTTTATCAGCTACATCATGTTATATGCAAATGACACTTTGGATTTGGGTTTATAGATGGAGGGGGTACAGTTTCCTTACAAAGCTGTGGTTTCATGCAGGCTTGACACATAAGTGAAAGCTGGAATTCAGATAAAAATGTGCAAGGGAATACTCTTTGGTGAAGAAATTCATTGCAAACATGCATGCCTGATGGGAAATATGAAGTAGGAGAAAAAGAGAGGAAAAAAAAGATGGGGTCATAATTGCTCAGGTTAAATTATATTATTACACATGGCATGATAGTGGTAAATGCTAACAGAATATCGGGATGGCCTAATTCTAGGCTAGGATTCTAAGAATACCAAAATTGTCTTCTTTTTTTTTAACACCATTATTGAATTATCACTTGTGACATAGGCAAATTTACATTTATATAAAAGAAATCAAACTGTATTAACAAGTTCATATTACAAACATCATATTTCATATATATTGCTATATATCATGCAGCCTAGGAGCAAAAAACCACCAAAATACAAGGGATAGAGACAAAAAACTAAAAACTACCATATAGCCTAAGCAACATTACATAACTTACTCAATTCCTGCCCTTTTTTTAAGCAAGAACCATCTTTACTAAACCATCACTTACAACACAGGATTCATACATTTACATAAACGAAAACAATCCACACCGACATAATCCTAGTTGCAAGCATTTTACTTCACAAACAATACTGAGACACTCCTAGATGCAGACACTGTACACTTATAATCTACCCAATAATTTTCGGTCAAGACTATCTTCTGTTTTATAGGTTTTGGTAAGGCCATGTCAGGAGTACTGGCTGTCATATAGAGGAAGGCAAATAAAGGTGGTAGATATCTGGCAAACCACCCAAATGGCAGAGGCACTAAAGGGGCTGTGGTGTGGAGCTTGGCATGTGTACTGTTAATAGTAATAATAAAAGGGATGTGCGACTTAGGTGGTTTTCATTGTTAGGGGGATATGGAAGTGTGGAGCTAAAGAGGAAAGACTACGAGTGATAGGAGAGGACATGAGTAACAGCTGGAAGGGGAATGTTTCATAATAAACTTAAGGAAATATTACTTTTTTCAGAGGATGCTTGGACCCAAGAAAGTAAGTTCTAAAGATCTGGTAGGGTTTCAGTGATTCCTAAAGTAGGCAAAAGTCTGTTAAGGCCATGAGTATTGGAGCAGCAGTGCAACATCTAAGTGCAACATTTAAATGGACTTGATGGAGCATATAGTTCCTCGGTTGCCTCAGTGTGTGATCATGTATGTACATTAACTTATTGTATTAAAACTAATGTTAGTAGGATGTGCCCAGCTTAAATGTTACTTCTGCCAGTAAAAAAATATATATAAAATAAAATATGAAAACAAATGTAGATTAATGGCAAACATTAGCAGTATAATACAACCCCCATATTAAAGTTTTTGTTAGTACATTTGCTTTACTGGGCATAACTTTGGTTTAGAAATTACTAGACTTTTTAAATATAAACTGGACCAAAGATGGGAAGTTATTAGACCTAATATGCTACTGTATCTCAAGGGAACTAATCCTGTAATTAGCAGCAGGAATAATCATAATGCCTGTTGTACACAGGTGCACTACTCTACAATGTCATGTGACAGGTATGATAATATACAGCAGCTGCCTCCTCATAACACCTGCTTCAGGAGCTTCATCTGATTCAGATTCATTGCTAGGTTGTGCCTCACTCTGTCTCTCTTTCTCTCTCTCTCGCTCTCCTCTCTCTCTGCAGGTGTAGGTTTCATTTGCCAGGTGTTACATAAATGGAAAACACACACACACACACACACACACACACACACACACACACACACACACACACACACACACACACAGATACACATGCACACGTACACACACACACACACACACACACACACACACACACACACACACACACACACACGTAACAATAATTAAAGAACTGACAGAAATATCCATCTCATTTAGACCACGTTACTGATTACCTGCTTTTTTACTTGAAGGAGTTGAAATTAAATTTGTACTGAACTGCTAAAAAATCATTATGATATAATGATGTGAAGGACTAGAAGTCAAATTAAGTGGGATGACCTTAGAACTAGGGGAGGGAATATAATCATATATCACTGTTTCAGTATGTACCAATAGGACCTGAAACTATAGATATGAGGAATGAGACTGCTTCTCACTAGTAAAAGAAATTGTTGCTATATCTATATTTATGTCAGTATCTATCTATATTCATATCTCTCTCTCTGTATCTATATATATATATATATATATATATATATATATATATATATATATATATATATCCATTTGAGGTGGTCGACTTTATTTTTTGTCGAATTTGTGCAGTGATCTGTAAGCTGGTAAAATGCTGTGTTAACACAGTGTTTTGCTGGTTGCAGTGGGTTTGATGAAGAGGTTAAGGTTGTTTTTTACAAGTAAGTGGGATTTCTTTTGTTAATGCTGAAACTTGTGGATATACTGAAAGTTTCAGCATTAGAGGTTAGGTGTATGTGTGTGTGATTGCATGTGAGTTAGTTAAGGGGATAGAATTAGTGTTGTGCAAGTGTTTGTGGCTTAAGGTTTGGGTTACAGCTAGGGAAAGGGATACATTTAGTGTTGTTTCTGTTTGTTTGTATGTGTGGTGCATGTCTGAGCCTGTCTTGTACAATGGTAGTTTTACAGAAAGGGGGTTTTCTATGGTAAGGTGCAGTGTTTGGGTTAGGTACAGGGTCAGGATAAAAGTTAATCAGTATTACTAAGGTGGTCGGGGGGGGGGGGAGTGAAGCCCCAAACAGAGTACATGCAGTACTTGATAAACACTGTGAAAGTTGAATTGGCATACTATTTTTTAAAAAACAAATAGAATCAGACAAAAAAAATCAGAAGGTTCAAGTGATTTTATAGTTGCACAAAATTCAGTAGAATAAAGTATGCAAGACACAAGATCTGCAAGACATAGGATGAATTACAAAGATAAGTAGGGTAGTGGAGGTATTCTTAGGAAAACAAGACTCAAAAACAAATTCCAAATTGGATTCTAACATTGTTTTGGATGTGGCTTGTAACAATCAAAATACAAGAGGTGGAGGCACGATTGCCCTCTGAGTGGTATGGGATAGATCTCTGTGAACCTTAGCATTGTAAAAGGTGCACTGTTGTTTACAAAATGCATAGATGAGAAAAGCTGTATTCAAAAACAAATTTATTTAAAAAATAGCATAAACAGTCATTTGTCAGTGTCACCTGTGAATTAATATGAGAGGCAGACTGTGGAAATAGTGTTTAATGATATGTGATCAACAAAATAAGAAGTTATGAGGCAGTGAAGATGTGGAAATTAAAATATCGATTCTCCACTGCATTGTAAATGAATTGTTGAGCCAGTGTGGTAAGGTGAGTGTGGGTGTGTGTGTGTGTGTGTGTGTGTGTGTGTGTGTGTGTGTGTGTGTGTGTGTGTGTGTGTGTGTGGTGGGCAGCCATTTGTCTGGATGGAAAACAAGATTTTATTTATCTTACATGCTAGTGAACTGGACCAGCAGAAACCATTTTCAGTAATAAACTTGTTAGACAAACAAGAAACAGCACAGAGTTAAAATGTACAAGTTGCTGCCTCACAGCTCTGATGGTTGGGCTGTTCTTCCTTCTCTTTGCAGTTTGCATATCCTTCCTTTGTTAATATTTTCAAACAAATCTAAATTTCCTATCATGTCTCAGATACCTGGTGGCAAAACTGTTGGTTTCCTAAATTGCATGTGTGTGTGTGTGTGTGTGTGTGTGTGTGTGTGTGTGTGTGTGTGTGTGTGTGTGTGTGTGTGTGTGTGTGTGTGTGAGTGTGTGTGTGTGTGTGTATGCACATTCTGGCTTTGACTGGCATTTTATTCAGGGGTGTTTTTTTCAGACTAATGCCCACTGCTTACTGTAATAAGCTCTGTCTCCTCTGCAGGTAGCTATTAAAATGAATTAATGACATTAGGGAAATCTGGGTATGCTGTTTCATGTATTGATCTACTGCAGTTGTATAAGATACTGATCTCTGAGTCATATGGCTGTTCTTATAAGTTCTCTAAAATAATGAATTCAGTAAAGCATTCATACATCTGAATGTGAATTAGTCAGACAATTTTAATGTATGATGGTGGGGTAGGTACTGGTTTTATTTAATATAGGGGAGAGTTCCATATAACTGAGTCAATAAAGGGATGTAATCTGGGGGTGCATTGGGGAGAATGGCAGAGACTATCAAAACAGTTATGTTTTCAATATGCTTGACTTTCAATCTCTAGAGAGCGTTTTTAGTCTCAGGATGTGTGCAGAGACCTGGAGTGTCCAGACTGAGTACCTTATAAAGTAATGTACTAATCACTTAGTGCTGGTTAGTGTAACTCAGTGATGTTGGCTTCCTGACAATTCATTTGACTAGTAACCAGTTAGCATAGGTTAGTGCAATATGGTGATGGTGACTTTGTGTGCACTGGTAGTTTAGTAACCAGTTAGCACTGGTGGTGTGGTACGATGATGTTGGTTTCTTGTGTATCAGTAAGCAGCACTAGTTAATGTGATATGGAAATAATGGCTTCTTGAGATATCATTGATTGAAAGACAGATAGGTTCATATGTAGTTACTAGACATACAGTTCAGGAAACCCTTTGAGGAGCTTAGTCCAGTTTCCTAATTGCCCCAGAGCACTTTCCGATTTAATAAGTTGCCCAGAGTCACACAATAGGTAAGTGAACACTAACAGAATGAAACCTTGGACTGAATGAAGCTGCTCTTTAAAAGCTCATAACTTTAATTTGTAGATGCAGGTACCACAGTAGGCAAGATATAGTCCAGTGTTAAAATTTTGGATATCTCTTCATAGCAATGATATTGCTTCTTGTGGCAAGAGATTTTCACCTCTCTGATAGAGAGCAATGAAAGTTTTTTTTTTTTTTACAATTTTTTTAGTGCAGTTTGAAAAAATGTCAGTACTGGGTCCAACCTCCTGATACTTGAATATCTGTAGTGAATCTGTGGCACTACCTAAACAGATTTAAAGATTTTATTTTTCTTTTCTCTTTACTATTTCCTACTTGTAACACATTTGGTCTGCAAAAATGTGTAACTTTTGGTGCCTTTTCTCTTGCACATGTGAAAAGAAATGAAAGGCAGGAAAAGGCATGATTTTACTATTTGAAGTTATGGCTTCCTGCATCTCCTGAGCTAACAGGTTATACAATGTAATTATAATGTACTTCAAAGAAGTAGCTGAGTAGAACTGTGACAAGAAAGCAGACATTGAAATGCAGACATGTAAGAGATGTATGTTGACATCCTGTGCATTGATGCTCTTTATTGTTTCTGGACTGGTGTAATTAAGCCCTTATCCTTTACAACTGGCAGAACTGTTTTAGTTACTTTTTCTGTGGGAAAGCAAAACTGCATTAAGTAAGCTAATGTGATATTTTGTGCAAAATTATTTGGTGCAATGATTTGTAGGGAACATAAGTGTAAACTTGGAATGTCTAAATATTAAGAATTGTTTTTTGTTCTGTTTTGTCTTTGGAAGAAATTGGTGATGCACCTGGGTAAAACATCTATCTGTGCATTTTTAATACTTTCTAACTTAGAGCAGTTAGTGCCAGTAACTCCTTATTAAGAGACAGCTATGATATTTAGTTATCTGCAGTTCAAATTCTTATTTACTTATTTTGTGCAGTGTAACCAAATGCTATTTTGATTTTCTCTGTACAGTCTTTTATTCCTCTGCATATTGTATTGCATGGTTTGCCTTATTGCTTAAGAACATTTTTTTAGTTTTAATCTCTTGTGATTACTCATTTTATCATATAGGTATTATTGCAATTTATTATCTGAGAAGAGGGTTATCATTTACCATTGTAGGTTAACATGTTATAGCACCTATCTTCATTGAGTTAGATTGTTTGGGCCCACTACTAGAAAAAATATTAAAGTGTATGATTTCATATTTGGTGTAATCAAGAGCAACAGGTACTTAAATGGAGGTCCCTGACTAACCAGAATGGTAGCAGAACTGTTCTATCAGGAAGAAGTTTGTGGAATATTGAAGAATTCTGTTAGACTTCCATGGCAAATTTGTGTGTGTGTGTGTGTGTGTGTGTGTGTGTGTTCGTGTGTGTGTGTGTGTGTGTGTGTGTGTGTGTGTATGTGTGTGTGTGTGTGTGTGTGTGTGTGTGTGTGTGTGTGTGTGTGTGTGATAGCTTGAGTGAAAGGCAGTTACTGGGCCTCAGAAATATTATTTTGGTTTTGATGTTTTGCTAAGATTGTCTTGTAGTCCAGTTTTCTTTGATCAGTTGCATAGAGGTGCCATTTTAATTGTTCATGTAGATGTAATATCAATAACTGATTGGCTACAACCCTAAATGCACATATCAAGACAGACAGAACAGGATATGAGGACTGCTTGGGTCTGTGCAGGTGAGGCAACATCAGTAAAGAAGGAGAGGGCATTTTAAACTTCTGTCTGGCAAATGGCTTGATGGTGGCCATTGAGTGATTCAGCAAGAGAGAGATTCACAAGATCATATACAAGCATGGTCAATGTACAACTCAAGTAGACTTCCTCTGAGTAAGGAAAGGGCACTGGGATAGAGTCAGCGATTAAAAAGTCATTCCCAGTGAAGCAGTTGACCCATAGCCTAAACTACAGGTTACCACAATCAGCTGCACGCAGTGGTCCGAGAAGGCTCTAAAGTCAACAGAGGCTAGGTCGAAAACCTGGACATTGATTGGAGAGAAAGTACAAGAGTTCAAGGAAATACTAAGGGTTGTAGCACCTCAGGAAGAAGATGAAATAGGTGGAGCTAAAGAAGAATGGAAGTGCCTCAAAACAGTATTTGTAAGGGCTGCAGAAGAGATAATGAGGCTGAGCTGAGCATGGTACATAAGGAAAGCTGGTAGAGGGATGCATCAGTCCAGGAAGTCATGAAAAAGAAACAAAGAGTAGAGGAAAAAGAGGTATCAAACCCCAGTCACGCTGCATGAACGTTCTGGAGAAGGTTATTGATAAGTGGACATACAGAGTAGTAGAAAGTAAGATGGGAAATGAGCCATTCAGATTCAGATCAGATCAGGATGTAGCACAACCGACCTAATGCCTGCAATGAGGCAGATAGTTGAGAAGAAGCTAGAGATGAGGAAGTCATTCAACTGATCATTCCTAGACTTGGCGAACGCATATGATAAGGTCCCAAGAAAGCTGATTTGGGTAGTTCTAGAAACATGGAATTAGTGCAGGCCATGTGCAAGTATCTAATTACACAAGTACAGATGGTGTTCGGTCTCTGACTCAGTGGAAGTGGGAGAGCATGAGGGCTCTGCTCTGAACCTGTTGCTATTCATAGTGGTGATGGACTGCATTAGCAAATAGGTCAGAGGGGACAGATCAGAAAGTTGCTGTATGTAGACAATGTGGCATTACAGGCAGACTCTTAACAAGCATTGTTGACCAATTGCTTTAAGATACTTTGTAAATAATGTTATTGACCATTTTTATTTTGAATTGTCAAAATGTTTTTCTGTCCTTGTTTTGGATCTTTTCTCCCTGGGCCACCTCTGAAAATGGGCACTTTGGCTCCCAGGCAGGCTTTCCTGGTAAAAAAGGCAAATAAATAAATAAATAAATGAATGAATGAATGAATGAATAAATAAATAAATAAGAACTTCAAAAGGTAGCAGAATGGGATGCAAAACTGAAGGCACATGGGATGAAAATGAGTACAAATAAGATGGTCATAATTGCAGCAAATGGGGTAAATCAGAAGAAGCTGAGAATTGAAATAGAAGGGAAAAGTGTGGGTTAACAACTTCAAGTACTTGGGAGGGGTGGTTGAGGATAAGGGATGTCTGAATGAGGAGGTCAAAGCTAGAATCCGGGAGGCTGCAACAAGATGAATGCTAAAGAAGCTGAAAAGCAAGGTGTACAAAACTGTGGTGCAACCAGTACTACTGTATGATATAGAAACTTCGGCAGTAAAGGCAGAGCAGTTGAGGAAGCTAGAGGTGATGTATTTAAATTGCCTGAGATGGGTGGTGGAATGTACTCTGTGGGCCGGACAAAGAAATGAGGACATCAGAAGAGAAGTCCAAGTAGCCCCAATTGCAGAGAATGTCAAAAAGAATGGATTAACATGGTGCAGGCACATATAGTTGTAATTGGTTGTTGCTGACTCTATTCTACTTGTTTACGTCTGTAGTACTTAGGAAAAGATAACATTATTTTAACTGAATATATTGAGTTCACAGTGCTATCATAAAGATTGTTCGTGGAAAAAACTTTAGTAAGCCAGTGCGCTAACTTAATATCCTTTACCAGGTGCTATCCCCCTGTGTACTGCTCCTACCCAGAAAGGCCTGCAATGCTAGAAGGACACCACCCTGCTGAAGTTTAAATGGAAAGTTGAACTGTCTTGTCCCTCCACAGTTAAAAACTATTAAGGTCATCATCTCTACTCTGTGATTAAAGCTTTAATTAATTTAAGCAGCCCTGGGTCTATAACATTGTGAAGTGTCCCTAGAATTTGTTAGTGGAAACCCTACTCTCCTAAAATTGGCTCTAGTCTAACTTACAGTGGCTTACCATGAAAATTAAATCTGGTGGCTACAAACAGGTACTTTTTCACTCCCTACCTTAAATCTCCTAAATACAGTGGCCTAATGCTAAAGAAATATACTGGTGAATTCAAACTAATATTTTATATCCCCTAATGTACTTACATCACACTCACAGGCTGTAAGTATCTTGTGGTCTGATTTAGCCCCACTCCTCTCGCCCCCTATTCCCACCTGCTCCCAGTGCTGTTAAATTTATAATATCATAACCACTCCCTCTCTTTTATCCACCCAACCAGCATCTCACACATCACCAAAGGGTTGCCCCCTTCTATTAATCTATTTCCCCCTTTCTTCCTATCATATCCTGGTCAAATAATGTGCTCTAAAATAACCTGACCTCCTACTACGTTATCACAAAAAAATACACTAGTATTTTCTCTACTACCTCTGATGCTTATTTTTTATCTCCTCACCACCTATAAAAGCCAGTACTACCTTGGATTCTACCACCCAAAATGTCAACCAACCACCCCAGCATTCTCAAAGATGACAGATCATTTAACAATTCCCCTCACACCTATCTTCTCATCCCCTTTAACTTACCACCCTATTAAATCCATAAATTCCAATGCCAGAAACAAACACTATCAAAAACTAACAAACAAATTCTTATAGCTCATAACCAGTCTACATTACAACCTCATAATAGATGGGGACATCCACCCTAACTCTGGTGCGTCTTCACCTGGTAACAATAGCACCTATGCTACCAACCCCATTAATAAGCAACCCCTTAGCAGGCCCAATAATTTTCTTCTGGCCTTTCACTTAAATATTAGAAGCATAAATAATAAAGCCCATAACCTGCTTGCCCTTTTAGCAGTTCATTCCCCCGATATATTATGTCTTACAGAAACCTGGCTAAAACCTACAATTGCAGATAATGAGGTATTACCACCTGGATACAACATACTCCGATTAGACCATACTGATAAGAAGGGCGGTGGCATAGCAGTTCTTTACAAAAGCACACCAAGTGTTAGTAGGGATACCATACAATCGCCCCTATTTAATAATGCAGAAATTCTCATTACTAAACTACAAATGAATAACAACAAATGTATAAATATTGTCTGTGTTTACATTCCTCCAGGTAATAATACAAGCACCCTAGAAAATATTCTCCATTGGTTATCCACTACCTACCCCCAAGAAACCATTGTGCTTGGAGACGTCAACATTGACTTGTACAACTGCTCCACTGAATCCCCTACCACCCATATAAATCTTTTTGGGTTCACACAAATAATATCCTCTCCTACTAGGACCAGTAAACCCACTAACAGAAAAAGTATTCTGGATTGAATACTTATCAATAGTCATCTCCATATATATAAGTCGGATTCCCTCCCCGATGACCTAAGTGATCGCTCACTAACTTACATTATTAAGCATAAGACTGAGAACCCCCACCAGACCACATACCAAACAATTAGATATAATAACTTTAACCCTATCAATTTCCAGAATGAACTCAAATCATGCAACTGGTCAATCTTAAAACAACTATCACTAGACTATGCTGTAGCATACTTTAATACTAAATTTCTGACCATCCTTAACTCTCATGCTCCTGCACGCACTATTAGAAATAAAACAAAGGTTGCGCCATGGCTCACAAAGGATACCAATTAAAAATCAAACTTAGAAATAAAGCCTGGGCCAACTGACATACAACTAAAGCCCCTCTTGACCAACTGAGATATCATCAGCTTAAGAATGACATAAAAGTATCCACTCTGCTAGACAAAAAAACTACTACTACAACCTCCAACAAAAACACCAAAACAATCCCCAAAAGTTCTGGGCAGGTATAAACAGACTTCTTCATCCAGGACAATCTACCACTTCAACCTCTTCCATCTCCACCCAAAAATCACCTGAGGATATTGCTAGTACCTTTAATAGTTTTTTCACTGAGACTATCCAGTCTCTAGCTAACCAACTAACTCTCACAGGCTCTAATTCAATCTCTATCACACCCACCACTCATCTGTCCTTTAACTTCCAACCTGTCTCTACCATGCTTATCCGATCCCTAAACAAAAAATTAAGACCAACCACCCCATCTTCAGACCTCCTCCCTGCAGAGTACTTACAAAAAGCTGTAGAAGCCATAGCATTCCCCATCACCATCTTGATCAATAGGACTATAACTGATGCTACTATCCCCTCCATCTGGAAAATATCCTATGTTATTCCACTCCATAAAGGTGGTAGTTCAACAGAATTGTCCAGTTACAGACCCATTGCCATTCTTTCACCACTAGCCAAAATAGTGGAAAAGTGCATCCATCCATGAAAACAGGATCTGTGGAACCTGATTGGACTTTTCCGGTCAACAAATGTTAAATAAATAAATAAAAATAAATAAACAACTTATGCACTATCTTATTCAGAACAATCTGCTGGTAAATTCTCAGCATGGCTTTAGGCCACATCACAGCACCACCTCTGCCATCCTTTCTTTCACCAATGTCATAAACTATAGCCGCAATAATAATAAGCTATCCTCAGCTCTCTTTCTTGACCTCTTAAAGGCCTTTGATATGGTCAACCACCAACTACTCATCCACTCTCTGAAAACCATTTCCCTGGACAACCATGCTATTCAATGGTTCCAATCATATCTGAGTGGTAGACAACATGCTGTACTATTGCAGGACACATTATCTACTGTATTACCTCTTACCCTTGGAGTCCCACAGGGCTCTAGTTTAGGCCCTCTTCTTTTTTCAGTCTTTATCAACAACCTTCTCACTGTCATCCCAGCAGCAACCTGCATCAATACCCTGATGATTCCACTTTGATCTGTACAGCATCCTCCCCATCAGACCTGCAAACCTTATCCCAAAATACATTCAACACAGTTGAAAATTGGCTCTCTAATCACCGTCTGCTCTTGAATCCTAACAAAACTAAACTACTGCACTTCACCCCCACTACTAGGTCCACCCCTTTCCTTTTCCATAACATCCAGTAATAGTACCATTATTTCCCCAGATGCCCATACTAAGCTCTTAGGGGTAACAGTAGATAATAACCTCATATTTGATATGCATGTCAATCAAACTATCAAAACCATTAATAAGAAGCTTGGCTCACTATATAAAAATAAACATTTTCTAACCCCGTTAGCTAGGGCTGCCATCGCCCGCTCTCATCTACTCTCTACCCTTCTATATGCTTCCCCTATACTCTCTAACCTGAACAAATCTGAACTCAGCAAACTCTCATGCTGCTACAACCATATTGCCAGATTCACTACCGGCTCCACATATAGGACACACCACTGTCAAAACATTCATCTCCTAGGGTGGCTTGAATTGCTCAGCTTACTTCAGTTCAGTCAACTCATAGTAACACACAGAATTCTCAACCAACCTGAAAATACTCCTGCACTTAAAAACATTATAAATTCCTTTAGTAACTGCAGGCCATTACACTCATCCAACAAACTGTTGGTCCAAGCACTCAAAGCTAACAGCTCATCCAGAGACTCCCTGTTTGCCAACTTTGTTGGTAAAACTTGGAATTCACTTCCAGCTAACCTTACTCTTGAACCCTCTCTAAATCATTTCAAAAAAAGTCTAAAACAGTATTTTACAACACACTGGCTTTGTCCCTGTTCCAACCCTGACTAACTCCTTAATTACTTTCATATTATAAACAGTACTATATGCATTTCTATTGCTCATAACTGTTTGTTGTAACCTACTAGTTTTTAAGCAGTGATACACTGTGAATCTTTCTAGTCCCTTCATGAGGGCTATACTGAACATACTTTGTAAAACATGCTTTACTCTTCTGTCTGATGTTTATGTGTATGACTGGGCTTCCACTGAAAATGGACATGTATCCAGTTGAACTATCCCGGTCAACAAATGTAAAATAAAAGCAATAAAATAAAAAATAAATATATGTAGGAAAGCAGAAGACAATCTGGTGAAGAAGATTTTGGACAGACAGGAGGAAGGCAAGAAGAAAATAAAGGCATCCAGCAGACAGATGTATGGAATGTGTGACAGAAGACCTGCAACAGTCAGGCATGTCTCCATAACTCTCAGCTTGGAATCCTAAAATATGTAGACAAGGGCCCATGATAAACAGGTACAACTGGCCAAAAATCGGTATGCTAATTAACATAACATTTGCATATATAGTTATGTAACCCCACCCACTCAAATGGAATTGTGGGATACCAACTTTTAAACTCAAACTGAAAAACAGATAAAATATTAAACACAAAATAAACAGAGCAGCGTGTGGGGTACTGTGTTAGCATTGTACTGCTTTTAGTTGTATCACACACCATGCACATCAAATACCATACTAAATAAATGATGCATTCATTAGTTATGATGCCTTGTCATACCTAGCAACCTCTGAGCACAAAAAATCTGGACAAAGAGAAATAATAGGAGTATAAAGCCCCAAAATAGGGACAGACTTTAAATATTGCTCTTATAAACTTAGAAAGATGCTAGTATAAAAGATCTTGTGTTACTACACATTTTCTGAAGGATATGAAGTCTGAAGCTCAAATGCTTAATATACTGGCCCAGTCTATATCTGTAAAATCAGGAGAGTGTCTGAGCTTTATTTCTCTCGTGTATTTTTGTGTCTTTTTTTCAGGAATAAACATTTACTTCTGATACAGTCTCTCATTAACCACATATCTTATAAATTGCAAAATTCCTTTCTTGTAAGAATGCTTTTTGTTAGACTACAGTACATCAGCTTGACTTGATTATGTAAAAGGCTGTAGACACACACACACACACACACACACACACACACACACACACACACACACACACACAGACACATACACACACACACACACACACACACACACACACACACACACACACACACACACACACACACACAGTGGAACTGCTGTATTCTGATAAAGCATGCTCCACCCTAATATAACCTAATAGTTAATGTTAATGATTCATTTAATTTGCAAGCTGGCATTACCTAGATGGAGTCCATAAAACACTGCCATACACTAACACTGAGCAGATTGGAAACATCTGATAACACAGTAAAAGATGGGCACTACAACCCCACTATCTCTTCTCCACCTGGGCAGCAAAATAGAAAATGAATGGAGATAAGCTGTGAAGACTCTAGAAGGGACAGCTCCCTGTGTATGGTGTTCAGGTAGCTAGGAACTAAATTAAAATTAAGAAAAAATAACTAGCTACATGGCTCTTACTATAAAAGCAGTAGTCTCCCAGTTGTCCTTCCTGGGGGATGTTTAGATGCAAACATTATCTCATGCAATAGTGGCGCCATTGAGAAAATAAATAATATCGACAAAAAGAATAGGAATATAGCTACATTTTTTAGTTAATTGTAATACAACACAAAGTCAATTATATGGCACTCATGAAAGCAAGTATACTGGTATGCACAATAATTATTATATGTAATGAATTAAGGATAATTAAAATTGTTGCTAACATATAAAGTACAAACTGTTTAATGACAAGTTCCCCTCTGGAAGGTGCCTGCCGTAGTACCAAGTGAGTGTATCAATAGTAAAGCAAGATATTTACTCACAATAACTTGATGTGGGTTTATTTGACTTTTTTTCAGTTAAGTTTGTTAAGCTGTGGAAGTAATCTGCTTAATGTAATTACTTCCTTTCCTTAAAACTGCTAGACTTGCACCTTCTGGAGATATTTAGAAGGTAATAAACAGTGATCAATATGTTTTTTCTAGAGGAAATGCATGCATGAAAATACACAAATCTTACTATTTTATATATAAGGCAGTGAGTTAAATGTGGAAACTAACCAACATTTTGAATTGCAGCAAAGATATGTTTGCCACTGAACTTACTACATCTATGATTTGAGATAACCTTGTTAGGTTCTGAAAAAGATCTTCTCTGTTTCATAACACGTCTCATATCCTTAATCCGCTGTGCTCTTAATCCATTGTTTCTCTGTTTTTTTGCAGGAACCCTCTTCCTCTGTGTTAAACAAGTATGTTTTAATAATTTCATCTCGCACTATCGCACTTCATTCAAAGATAGAAATCTGTCCTCTAACATAATTTAGTAATTATTGCCACTGGAATGTCAAAATCTAGCCACAAATGCAAAGCAATACTGCATAAATCAGAAAAAGAATATCACAGAGACACTGAGAATATTTGATTAACATTTCTGCAAAATAAATGACATCACACAATGTGTGTGTGTGTGTGTGTGTGTGTGTGTGTGTGTGTGTGTGTGTGTGTGTGTGTGTGTGATTTAATTTATTTTTACTTGCAGGAGCCAGGGGAAGAACAGGTGGTGATAAATTTATACATTTTCTCATAATTTCAGAAGACAAGACCGGTCTGAGTTGTCCGACGACTGCTGCTTGCTGCTGCACTAGTAACAATACTAATGAATGGTTTGCCATCCTTCTTTGGCCTTGCTCTAATTAATTTAAAACAAAAAACACACTACACTTCAGTAGCTCATTACAGTTGCCCAGTGCTCTGAATCATCCATTCCTCCACCACTCTAGTCTGTTACTTAACTCAATGCTGCTGCAACTGCAAATATATTGCCAACTTGCAAAGGTGCCGTACAGAAAAAGATAAACACAGAAAGAATACAGTACACAACCCCTCGAGCACAGCCAAATACCGACAGGCTGGCAGTCTGCTTATGACACTGATGACATTGTGTACGACCCTGCACGTGATGACATCAGCAAAAATTTGCACAAAAAAAAGTTGAAAAATATGGGAAGTTCATGAATTAAGGGGGTCATTTGGGAATTCATGGCACCCCATTATTTTGACCTCAAAACCGGTAAATACAGAGGAATTTGGTACGGTTGTGAGGTATGCATGTCTGTCGAGGAAGGTAGGAGAGTGGCATTAAATAAAGAGAGATGGCAGCAGTTGACATGACACTCAGATCCCATGTGGAAAGTGGGAAAAAGGGGTTTGATGATGATGATGATGATGATGATGATTAGTTAGGAGTCCCAAATACAGTATTGTTCACATAGACAACTCTACTGATGCGAAACAGGCAGAAAACAGACAGAAAATGAGTACGTTTAGAAAAATTGTGAAGTCTAGAAGTGAATGGCATGGCTTAGTAACACTCTTTCATTTATTTATGAAGGGATCTGCTCTCCAGGTAGCTTGCAAACAGTTGCAATACTTAGTGATTCCATCCACAGAGAGGTAACCCTATTGTTTTCTGTGACTGACTAAATCAAACCCATCTTGCAAGATCTACAAAATAGTTGATTTAATTTTGCATTGCTAATTACTCTAATGATGGTGTTGGTGGGAGAAGAGAGACTGTAGCAGTGTTTAGTTTTTTTTTCCTGAAAGCATATTGTTGTTATAGAAACGCACTGGTTGAATTGTTGACTTTTAGTTGCGTTCCCATTACCTTCTCTATTATTTTGTCATGCTGTGTACTTATAATACAGATACAAAAATCACTTCTGGAAACAGTTCGGAAGCACTGGCACATCCTTAAAGGAATAGAGTTTGTAAATATTAACATGGAAAAAAAAACTCTCTTTGGATATAGACATGCACATAACTTGAAGCAGTTATTGTGCTACAAAGAGTAACAAAGACGTGTTCATATTTACCCAAAAAAGGTGATGCAGCTACATCATAGATGCACTTTCTGCAACTTTATTAAAAGAGATTATTTAGTCACACATCCAGTTACCCAAAGAAGTTTCATTTTGGGGTCTATATTAGAGCACAGAAGTTTCAAAACATCGAGTGTTCTAATATCGACCCATTTTCAGGGAACGCTGAAAATATCAAAGAAACAGAAAACCAAATGTTTTCCTAGGGAAAGAATTCAGTTGTCAGTTTCTGTTGCTTCAGTATTTTCAGTGCTGTGGTGGAAAGTTATGGGTTGGGTTCAGTTAAGTGTGCGATTGTGAGGATGTGAGGGTTAGGCCGGGTTAGGTGAGTCAGGGTTAGGGCGCGGGTCAGGTAAGTGTGCGATTGTGCGGACGTGAGGGTTGGGGCGGGGTAGGTGAGTTAGAGTAGGGTGCGGGTGAGGTGACTGTGCAATAGTGACGGACCTTAGGGTTAGGGTTTGGGTTAAGGTAAGTGGATAGTTACTGGTGTATGTATAGTTTTGTGTAGGGTTAGGTGTAAGAGTTTAGGTGTATGAGTGTGGATTGCTGTTTGTTTCGTGTGCTTGTGTTGTGTGTATGTGTTTTGGAACAGCAAATTTTTTCCCTAGGAAAGAATTCGGTGTTCTGTATGTTCGATGTTTTAAATTTTCCATGACTAGGGTTCGATATTAGAACAGTCGAAGTTTTGAAACTTCAGTGTTCTAATATAGACCCTCATTTTGATACATCAAAGCTGTAGACGAGGGTAAGGTGTTTCACACAGCCTGTCTTGACCTCACCAAGGCTTTCAACACCATCCTCCATTCTGGAATTATAGATAAACTCACTAAACTAGGTATAAATCCTTACGTCACAAGATGGGTTGCCAACTGGCTCACTGACAGAACCCACACTGTAAAAGTTGCAGACTCCAAATCTTACTTCGAACCAGTGACAAGTGGAGTACCACAGGGTTCAGTCCTGGGACAGTGACAAGTGGAGTATCACAGGGTTCTTTCTTGGAACCTCTCCTGTTTGGTATCTATTTCTCTGAAGTACAGGCCAACACAGAAGGCCTTTGGCTAATGAAGTTCGCAGATGACTGCAAACTAGGAGCCATAGTGGAGTCCCCAAATGATGTGGACATCCTACAGAAGGGCCTCACTGAGACAGATGCCTAATGTCAGAGCCATGACCTCAGTCAAGCTCAATGCCAAAAGTTGCATTGTCATCCCCTTTGGTAAAAACTCTGTACCCATGAACTACCACATAGGTGGCAGTCTACTTAATGCCAAATTTGTGATAAGAGACCTTGGGACCCAGGTGGACAGTAGTCTCTCCTTTGATAATCACATCGCCACAGTAGTCAGGAAATCCTTCTATATGGCACACCTCATTACAAAAGGGTTCTCATCCAGGGAAAAAGAGGTCATTGTTCCCCTCTACTTGACACTCATTAGACCCATTATAGAGTACAATGCCCCTTTTGGAATGTACCTCACAAGGCATCTGCAGCAGCTGGAAAGGCCACAGAAGTACCTCATAAAGAGGATTACTGGCCTCAAACAGATGCCCTACACTGACTGTCTCAATAAACTCCAGCTTTACTCCGTAGCATATCGCCTGCTCTAAGGTGATCTCTGCTTAACATATAAAGCTATGTCAAACCCAGAGCTTTTGGACATGCTGCACCTAAAGAAATCCCTCCAAGCTACATGCTCTAGGGACCTAAACCTTGTCACCACAATAAACAGGACATGCTGGAGGGACAGATTGCTGTCCCAGAGACTTTCCATACTCTGGAACAAGCTACCCATCTATGTCAAGCAAAGTTCCTCATTAGCACTCTTCAAGAAAAATCTTGATGAGTGGATGGGAAACAGGAAATACACCCCGGGGATCACTTCTATGGCTCTGCTTGACAGGAGCACAGGAAAATAACTTTCTTGAGTGGCGTAAGCCAGGGAACCTTGTTGGCTAGGCTTACTTAGATTGGGCCAATAGCCTAGTACTTACCTATGAACCTGTGTGCTACCTGTGACTCTAAAGACATTGTATATTTAGCCAAATGCAGACAATGGTCAGCATTTTATATTGGCAAGTCTTAATAGAAAGCTAAGGGCAAGAATATGTGAGCATATATCTGAAATAAGAAGTGTTGAAACTAGTGCCCTTTTTAAGCATACAAAATACATTTTAAGCTCATTGTTTTGAATTTTTAGTTATACAGTGGTTGTATGAGAATAAGAGGGGTGGGAGCATAGTTGTTCAAACAGAGAATGTAGAGTGTACATGGATTAATAAACTAAGAGCAGATTCAAGTCTAGGTTTGAATGGGCTTAATAGTACTCAACCTGTTTGAACTTGAGGCAAATATAGTTAAAGTGACCAATGAGTAACTTGTTTGAGGTCATGTGATTTTGAGGGTTATAAAAACCAGATAGAGGCTTTTTTTCTGTTTTTTAACTTGAAGAAGCATTGTTGTAAAAGCTTGTTAATAAAATCTTTTCCTGTGGTTATTAGAGACAGTCTTTTGAAGTTTTACTAAGGCTAAAGAAGATGGGGCAGCCACGGTGGTGCAGCGGTTAGCGTTGCTGCCTCACAGCAAGAGGTTCTCTGGTTCAATTCTCAGCTGGGGTGCCTTCTGTGTGGAATTTGCATGTTTGGGTGCTCCAGTTTCCTCCCACATCCCAAAGACATGCTGTTGGTGGATTGGACATTCTAAATTGGCCCTAGGCATAAGTGTGTGTGTGTGCATGTGTCTACCTTCTGTGGAAGGTTGGGTATCGGGCTGGCAACTCAACACTGTAAAACTCCACTGCCAGTCATGAGCAGACAGGTGATCCACTGTGGCGACCCCTAACCAGGAAAAGCCGTAAGAAGACTAAGGCTAAAGATGAAAGCCGTTCCTCTAAAACTCTAAGCACAAGACATCTAGACAAAGTGAAAAATAAAGGGGGATCAAAGGTCCAAAATCAGGGGTAGATTTTAAGTGTTGTTCTTAAAAACTTAGAAAGTTGCTAGAATAACAGGTTTTACATTAACATGCATTCTATGAAGGATATAAAGTCTGAAACCCAAATATCTGTCATTTTTAGTGACTTGAATCTTCAGCGATTTGCAAGAAAACCACAGATTTTATGAGGAACAGGCAACAAATATAACTCAAAAATCTGGACATTCTGCAAAATATGGACAGTTTAGAGGTAAGATAGCAGTGAAGTAAGTCTGTAGGATTCCTCATTTGTTTTTCTGTGCATTTTCATGTAGTGGATCAACATATGAAGCTTTCCAGGCTTTTTGAAGTTTGCATGATGCAAGGGAAGCATTTATAATATTTTTATGGATTCCACTGTGAAAACCTCACATGAGCAAAGAAATTTAGTGCTTAAGCTATCCTGGCACAGTGTTGCCACCTGTTCATTTTTTTTTCTGGACTTTCTGGAAATCAAACTAATTGTCCAGTAAAACACTGTACAAACACTGGTATTCTGTTTCTAAAAAATAAACAGACTATTGGAGTTTGTTAACTTGGTGGATTTACTATGCTTTTTTACAGAACAGAATAGTAAATCAGCAGAAATAAGGCATGAGGAATGGAAAAAGAGGGCATTCCCCTTCATCTGATGTGATGATGATGTCACAAAATAGGTGGAAAGTGGGTGGAAGATGGGAGGGAATGGGTGGGATTATGGGAAGTGTGAAGGGTGTGGCCTTGGGATGGTTTCAGCCACAAAGAAAGGTGGCAACCCTATCAGGGCATGACTTTTTTATTCCATCAGCTGAATCACTTTCTAGCTGTTTTCCAGAACCTAATATATTTAAAGGACAACCACAGTCACAGACTAAAAAAACATGTTTATTTCATCATGGTCTAGTGTTTCCTACATTTTAACACCACTCTGGGACTATTTAGAGAGTTTTAAATATTTTTATACACAATTTCTGACTCTGACCACATGGGGTCTGGCATCTTGAAATAATTCTGAATGTTTAGTCTGCTTCTAAGTATCCCAGAATGCATTGTTTGTATCCAAAAAATTGCAACAATCTGACAATTTCCCTTAAAGCTCCTGTTAGTCCACTAATTTTACAGGCATTCACTGCTGTATTATAGTCACCTACTTTTGATTAACATTTTATCCTTTTTCAATGACTAAACACAAGCAGTGCAAATGCTACAGAACATAATTGAAAATTGCATTTTATTGCTCTTTCTTCTTAGAAATGCAAACTTGATTTCTTTTGTGAAGGCTGAAATCTAGGTCTTCAAGATATCTCCACTCCCCCTTCACACCTACCTTCCCTAGCTGTCAAAGAGCTAAGGGTAATTTGACCCATTATCAGCATGTGATTGACAGCTCACAGCAGGTAACCAGACTAATGTACTGTTTTCTTGTCAGCCTATCCGTAAATAGATAGGTTCGTTTCTGGAAATAGATAGGTTCATAGATTAGTACTAAGCTAACTGCCCTTGCAAGCCATTTTAAGCCTAGCCAGTTATCCCTTGTGAGACTCAAACCCTGCACTTTGTGTTTGTAAGGCAAACACCTTAACTATTAGGCCACCCTCCCAACCCCTTTCTTACAGTGGGAGATTTTTTTTGTTGCACTCCTCCTATCAAATTTAGAACCAAGCTCCGTAGCAAAGCATCATACTCCCGCTTATTTTTCCTTCCTGTTTGGTTAAATAGCTAACAAATGATGCACTATAAACTCAAAATATTTCACAGACTTGCATGACAGCACCCACATGCTTTTTTAAGTGGTAATTTAAGAAAATTACAGTATTGCATACTACTTGTAATCTGATGTAGTGTTGTTGATTAATTGTGACAGACATCTGCTTCTTATGTAAAAACATGCAATTAATGTCTACGCTTGGTCATTGCAAATTTATGCTGTTAGTTTTTGCAGCTGTTACTTTGCTTCTGCCTGTACTTTGTCACATATCGGTTGGGCTCTTCAGAAAAGTGAGATTATAGTTTGACATTTTTGCTAGGTTAAGAGTGGGCTGGGCAAGGCAGCTCTGACATCACAATGTGGGAGGTCCACAGGCTCTTCTATACAGCATGCAAATCAGGCGGGGATTACATCACTTTGGGGGAGGAAACATCCCGGTAGCTAGAGCAAGAGCTCTGGCAGATGTGACATCATCATTTCAGAGCCAGCTAGACGTTTTTCAACTTGGTTTTCAAAGTGAAAGTAAAACAGTATAGAAAGGTAGGAAGGCTAACAGGGAAAACAGTTGCGTGGATTAGTTTTTAAAGCTGCATGGGTGATTTTTCTAGGCTGTATCAATGAACAGGGACTAAAAGAGAAAGCAGGTTGAGCAATCTGCTTTAATATCCTGTTGTTGTCTTTTAAGACTTAATTGCCATAAGGTTGGTTAGGTTTGATTATGGTGGATATAGGCCCTACCCAGTTTAGCTGAAAATAATAAAAAAACTGCTTGTAGCAATCAGAAGACTGATTGTAATCTGTCTTTATATACAGTATACATTGCTTACTTTAGAACAATGTTTCTTAAATGGTGAGCCCAGACCCCTTAAGTAGGATTGGGCCTGATTCAGCTCCTCCAAGTCTGAAAATGGTACATACGTTAAAAAAAATGCAACTGTCTGTTATTTTGTTTATCTGAGTTTAGGCTAAATGAAGAATGATAATACTAAAGGAATATGTGTATTTTATTACAAATTATTAGCAAAATAATGAGGTAATAGTGACCAGCTTCTGTAAAGTACAGCGTTATTTGTACAAGGAATCCAAAAAAAAAAACTTTTTTGATATGTAGATGGAGGCTCAAGGATTTTTCTAGCTTTTAGGTAAGTCTCACTAACAGTAAGGGAGCAAGCCAATGGAAGTTTCTGTAGTTCACTTTCCTATTTCTAACCCTGCAGGACAGGTAAGGGGTATTAATCTTGAAATGCTTCTATCATGAAATGTCTCCCAAATGTCTAAAAAATAATTCACTGATTTCAAATGATATATTTATTTTTTTTCACATTTGTTATCTGGATAGAGTCGGGCTGGGCAAGTAGCCCGTTTTCAGCAGAGACTTGGGCTGATAAGTTCCATAACAATAGTACAAAAATATTACAAACAATTTTAAAAGATTTACAAACAATATACAAAAAAGTTTGACAGTTGCCAACAATCACAATTTACAAAAAGGTGAATGTAAAACAGAAAACATTACATTTCTTAAGCCTTATTACGGACAGTAATATGAAACTCATTAGAATATATAACTAAAAATCATTGTGGTATTTCCATTTAGTAGAAGTAAGACAAGAAGATAGCAAAATAGAAAACATTTGATTGAAGGCATGAGAATAGAAATCTGTGAAACGTCACACAGCACAAGACTGAAACAATGCCCCCTCTAGTCCTGTGTTTTTTTCACACCACCCTTTATTTAAATATGTTAATTTTGCTCTGATATATCTGGGGAAAGAAGAAATATCCTAGAAGGGGGCACACTGCCTGCACTGATTGCACTGCAGATACTCACAGTGAAATGGAACATCAAGGAAATGGGATCAGTGACTTAAAGAACTGACTAAATTCTCACACACCACTGGTAGCAAAACTTCTGAAATGTCTTAAAGATCATCTGTGTTTTGCAGAAGCAGAATGCATCTACTTTCTGTTCTGATTTTGTAGAAAATGTACCTGGTAGTTAGTGACTGCTGCACTCCTGTTTTCCCTCGTAATAATGATTTTATGTTAAAAAAATAGGATTGCACAAGGACAGCCAAAGCAGTCTCCTTTCTTGCTATAAGCTTCTGATGAATGTAGCTGTGTGAAGCTTACATGTATTTACTTTTGCGTGGTTTAATAGAACTTTACTGATGGCATTTAATAATGTAAAATTTGTGACATACCCATTTCTCCAAACAAATAAGTAACATGTAAAAGGGACATGGGTATGCCATTGTTTAATTTTTCTTTTTTTCTTTTCCATTTTTGGAGGGGGTACATGTGCAGTTTAAGAAGGGTGCTGTAACATGAAGTAGTCATTCAATTCAGATATGCTAATACTTAAGGAATGGAGTTGTATTTGTTAAACATTAGCACTGCACATGTGTCAGGTCTTTAACTTTTTTTATTTTTTAATATCTCCTAGGAAGAAGTTAAAACATCTGTACCACTGAGTTTGCATCATTATAATGATAGGTCTTATAACTGATGTAAGTCAAAGCAGACATGCAAGCATACCATTCTGCTGTCCAGAATTTTGCAGAATGTTCCTGAGTTTGTCTTTCCATCATAAAAAAATGATTTTCTAGTTAATCAGTGAGGATTGCAGTCAGTCAGTAATGCCAGGCATTAGTTTCATTGTTCTGATAATGCATTTTGATGCAAAGTCTGTTTGATTATTTTTTTAAGTAAATTAAAAGCAATACTTAAAACTTGCCCCCTGATTTTGGTCCATTGCCTCCCCCATGGGTTATTTTTGGCTGTGACCAAAATTCTTGAACAAAGAAGTTGAAAGGTCTGTATGCCTGTTGTGCATGAAAACAATGGATTTTTTAGTTGTCTGAATTGTTATCTTAGACTGTTTACAAGTTAAGAAAGGAAGTGTTAAGTGATAGATCTGAAGTAGGAGAGTGGAGTGACTGATGTGCAAGAAGGCAAATAGGAAAAAAGAGCCATCCTGTTACAGCTATATATAAAAAAGCACATGGCACCTTTGTATTTCATGCACATGGCAACTGGGAGTAGAGATGTTCAGCCTGACCAATGAGAGGCGGGAAGTGAAATGATTCCACGGTGTCACCATACTTAAGTGCATACATATCACTCAGACCTCTCAACTCTCCCTGTTTTGTAGTTAGACCCCTGATGTTTCTCAAAGCTTTGATCCATTCCTCCTAAAACTGGGAATCATTTTGAGAATTTCTATGATAATAGTGCCAACATTTAAAATGTGTCCCTAATTTGGGGCCTTTTCCTTGTTATTTTTTACTTTGTTACAAATTATGTTGGTAAAAGCTGAGAGCTCTGATATCACTAGATCTTTCTTTATTCATGGATATTTTAAAAATGTGTAGAATAGTTGGCTAGATGAGAGGGTTTGCGGGGGAACAACTTGCTGTTTCTTTGCTGCCCAGTAAGACAGACTTAGTGACATTTTAACCACTATCTTTCTTAATGGACTGCAGTAAAAATTCTGCAGTGGTTGATTTTTATCATTGCTTCTGGCAGGTTCAAGTTAATCTTTGCTGTTATCATGAGGACAATAATCTTAATGTTTGGCTCATGGCACATTACAGTTGCCGTTATTGACTAGCTAGACTTTGTTAAGCTTTGTCTACATTGCAAATCACTCAGCAGTGCAACTGAGCCTTGAAATTAACTTATTATTTACAAAGTGCAGGTCTATGGCAGGGTATGAGAGATTCTTGCTTAATGGTATCCACTTCTGGCACGCAAAGCATTGCACAATCATATAAGATGTTATCCACACAAAGGCAGGAAAGTTTACAAATGTATGACAGAACCTGCAGTTGACTTCTCAACCACAAAAGCATCTGTAATGTACCCTGCAACTACATCACCCTGCCACAAAGTGCCTCAAATATATCAGCCCATGATGCTTTGGTGGCAGAGTTGCCATCATGTTTGTAAAATTGCATTCTTCGTTATGGTCATGTTAAGTGAAGTTTATTAGTTTTACAGTGGACTGGGAAATACTTCTGAACTTCTAGGCTTGCTCTGTAGTGAACAATGTGAAATGGAAACATTGTAGAATGCTAACACTGCCAGTTTGTGTACCTGTGCCAAACTGTATGCTCAGACAATTAGGTGTTAAACACTATGGTTTGTACTTCAGAACATTCCAGTATTTAGAGTGCCAGTCTTTTACCATGCACCTTCTTAGTTCCCTGAAGTCCATAACTGCTGACAAACAGCTGGTACAATATTGGTAGCAAGACTATAGAGAGCTCATTCTACTAGCATACAATGTGATATTAGACCTGTATGGCTGAGAAAATGCCCTGAGTTGAAATGAGTACTTATGAAGAAAGGTAACTAATATCTAATTTTGTTCTATGTTTTCCACTGGATGAAGCTGGCCTGACAAACAGCTGACCAGTCACCATCCACCTGTAGTCATCTGTGGATGTAGTTAAGTTGCTTGAGATAGGCTAGAACTTGAATAAAGTTATGGTGCATATCCATCCTACTGACACTCTAACTTAACACAAAATGCTGTTGGTTGAACTGGCACTCAAAAGTATCATATATATATATATATATATATATATATATATATATATATATATATATATATACATGCATTCACTTGTCTCTTTTCTCCTCAGATCCTTCCAGAATTATTCCATGTCCAGAAGGGCCGACCTACTTAGTAGACCAACAATGAATAAGTAGATAAACAGACAAACACAGATGTATTGCATCACTAGAAACACTAATTTAATGAACAAATAAATACATTCATCAATATTATGTTACTGACATCTTGCTAATCAGGAATCTGTCCTGGCTGGCTTTTGTTGAGTAAACTGCCTGTATAAAGAATGTGTACTTGTGCTGTTGGTTTGGTGGAATGTGTTCTGTACCTGACATGGTTGCCTCAATATGTTTAGTAGAAGCATAGTTTTTGCTTATGACTTTTCTAGTGTTATATTCACATGTTCTCTACAGAACTCGCTGTGCACTCATATATGACTGTCTCTCATGAGCAACTATTTTTAGATGTCAGAATTTATTGCAAAGGGAATTTGAGACATTTCATTGATGCTTCAGGAAGTAAGTGCCTTCAGTGTCAAAAACTGTCACAGTTTGGATATACATCTTCAGTGAGTGTAATCTAATTATTACATTAGTCACTCATGAGATTAGAAGGCAATTAGCTTAAATGCAATGTTGATAGAAAAAAAATGTATTTGCCAGAAATTTAGTTAGCTTTTCACTTTGAATGAAATGTACGCTATGCACAAATTTCATACAGGGATCCTGTAGGATAATTGTACCTTGAGGGTAAGGGTAATTCTCGCTCTGTAGTAACCCTCTAGAAGAACAGTTCCATAAAAAGAATGAAAACAGCAAGTCACATGGGGGGGTAATGGAGGCAAAATCCATAAAGTAGTGCATGGGACAGTTGGAAAAGGCCTGAGAGGGAAGGGGGGGGGGGGTTGGAAGAAGGCGCACAGAATGTTAAATGTGCCTAATGTTCATGCTAGATAGTCTACCCCTCTTCTCTCCTTCTGTCTTTGCACGCATATAAAAAGAAAACAGGTTATTTTATGTCCAATTAACCTACTGCCCATTATGGTAACTGCATTGAGTTTTCAGCATTGTTTTGAGATTCATAAGCTCAAGAAGTATTTGCTACAGTTATCAGATTGTGCCATGAAGGGTTCTCATCCCTAGGTTGCTGCCTGGTGACTGTTCCCTTATGGCAAAAAGACATAGAGCATCACAAGTTATGCTTTGAGGAGAAAGTTTTTTCTCCTTATTTTCCCCATGCAACTTCAGAATTAGGCATTAATTTTGTTTAACATTTGTTAATCAGGTGAGTGAGCTGGCCCAGGGGCCCTTTTCAGTCATGGTTAAGCCAAATGGTATTTATTAATTCTCCTACAAATAGAGAGGAAATGTGTGTGACAGAATGTTTGAGATGAATATTTACAGAGCTATGTCGATATAAAGAAGAAAAAGATAACATCATAATCAAGTAATGCAATCACAGAAAAAATAAGAGAAAACTAAGGCTTTTGATTAAAAAATATGAGCATGTATTTATATACAGTGAAGTAATTGTAACTAAATAAGCAAAAAACTGCACAAAAGCCAACCACTTACTTTATTAATGAAAAGGGTTATAAAACACAGAGCTTTTCCCTTCTCTAAAATTGTGGACTTTTGAACATTGAAATTATATAAAAACAGAAGTAACTAATAGTCACAAAAATAATAAGAGATGGAAGGGAATTGTAATCAGTGGAAACAATTTAAATAATATATGTTAGTATTGCTTTCCATTGAGAGAATACAAATAATTTGAAAGAGTAAACTGTATGGTGTGATGCAAGGAAGGCTAGAAAAGTATGAAAAGATGAAAATATTGAACATTTAAATAATTATTTCTTAAGGAATAGGTATATATAATATAGTTAAGCAAATTGAGATGCAGAAATACTGCCATAGGGGTTAAGATCAAGTCAAGATTCAATGAGAAGAATTATTGTTGTCATGAATGAGACAGGTGTAAAAGTACTTTTTCTTCCTGAAGAGAGCTAGGGTAGACTGAGTTCTAATTTTTCAGGGTAGTGAGTTCCAAACTAAAGAAACAAGTCTGTAATGGGCTTTTGCAGTAGTAATTAATGCCTTTCTGAGTGTATAGGTTTATAGGTTCATAGGTGAATACTAGGCTAACTGCCCTGAAGAGTCATCGTAAGCCTATAACCCGAGGTCAGACTCAAATCTTATACCTTGTGTCTATGAGGTAAAGACCTTAACTGATGGGGAGATGTACAGAAGAGGAAACCAAATGTGGTTGTGCTAGTGTTTTAGATTCCCAATGGGTAGTGATGTGATAAGATGGTAAACTGATAGCAGTGAAGTAGGGAAAAGTCCAGAATGAGGATTTTATACATGGTCTGAAGTCAAGGCCAATATCAATGGTCTATGGCTGACTAAATTTGCAGATGATTGCAAATTAGGAGCTGTCATTGAATCCTATACTGATGAAAATTTTCCTCCAGGAGGGGCTGACATAGACAAACAACTGGTGTCAGAGTCATGGGCTAAAACTAAATGCCAAGGAATGCATAATAGTATCCTTTGGGAAGTCATCCACCTCTGGTAACTATCATATTGACAACATACCCCTCAGAGTTGACCCAGTAGTCAGGGATTTAGGGATGCACATAAACAGTAATCTACCCTTTGACCATCACCTGTCCACAGTAGTGAGTAAATCATTCAGTGTTGCACAATTTATAAACAAAGGTATGGCATCTAGGTCCAAGTAAGTCATTGTTCCACTGTATTCATCAGACATATCATTGAGTACAATGCCCCCTTTGGTATGTACCTAACCAGGCATATATAAAAATTGGAACATCCACAGAGGTTCCTCACTAAAACAATACAAGGCATAAGTAAAATGTCCTATGCAGACCGCCTCAAGACCCTATCCCTGTATTCTGTCCCCTACAGGCTGTTGAGGGGAGATTTATGCCTGGCATACAGCACATTGTGAGACCTCATTCTTATGGACCTTCTGCATATCCACAAAACAAACAGTACCAGAATTACCCTAGCTAACGAATTAAACCTCACCTGTGATAGAAATACGACCTGTAGGAGCAACAGGTATGTATGCCAGAGACTACCCATCTCTGGAACAGGCTCCCCTTACATGTGAAGCAGAGTTCCTCCTTAACCCAATTCAAGTGCAACTTGGACAATTGGATGGAGAACAGGAAATTCATCCTGTGTTTGGCACCTATGTCTCTAATGGACAAAGGCAACCTATGAATGGTTCATCTCCCAAGCCCCTGCTTGTAAATGTTTCATCTCACAAGCCCCTGCTTACATTTATCAAGGGTACCAGAACTTGGCAGATATTTGGGATGCATGGCTAGACTTATAAAGGCCCTTATGGTCATTAGCCCAGTAAACACCTATGAACCTATAATATGTTTGCTAAACTAAGACAGTTACAATTATGAACATTAGTGTTAGAGAGGTTAATGAAATAGATATTGTTGGCTGTCTTTGTAAAGAGGACTTGTAAGAGTTAATGAGAGTTACAAGAGGAATGGCACATTCTAGTTTTGGAATAACTACATTCTTGACTACTGATTTTCTATCCTCAAGTGTAATGGCAGTTATTAATCTGTAGGTAGTATTTAGATATCTTACAGCACTGGAGACAAATAATAACATAGATACAGAAATGTAAGAAGGGATCAGGGTAGACATCTAAATATCTAAATTTGTCAAGTCCATTCACTAGAGTAGCCAAAGGGGTTGAAATGTTCAGCGGTTTATTTGTGTGAAGTCTTGGACATTTCCAAGTAATATAGATTTGGTTTTGGCAGTATTAAGCATCAGCTTTGGGGTGTGAAAATGTGTATGGAGGGCACTGATGTTTTCCTGCATAAAGGTTTAGAGTGACCTGGACTGAGAAGAAGCTTTAAGACAAATAAGATGATCGGCATGTAGGAGTATAATGATGTATGAAAGTTTACCCTGAGGGAAAAAATTATGAAAAGAGAAAGGAGGACGAAGGCCTTAAACTATTATTTGGGAGAGACCGTGTTGCCTAGTTACATTCAGTAAATTGATAGAGAAAAGACTATGAATGAGATAACTAATGGTATAGTTACAGGACCAAAGAACTGAATTCTTACCAAAGTTAAGAGAAACAAAATTGTGGGCAACAGATTCGCAATAGAATCAGATACTTTTTCAGATATGTAA